>NC_085844.1:117565731-117570731 GCF_035594765.1 Anolis carolinensis
GGCCAGCTAGCACCTCCCAAAAAGGATTCCTCCAGGCAGTAAGCAGCCAGACCTTGAAGCTGGAAGGCCATTCAATGCTAATCAAGGTGATCAATTGCTCCATATACACTTGCCTCAGGCAGACAGGAGTTCTTTCTCCCACCCTGGACCTTCCACATATATAAACCTCACCTGCCTAGTTTCCAACAGACCTCACAACCTCTGAGGATGCCTGCCATAGATGCAGGCGAAACGTCAGGAGAGAATGCTTCTGGAACATGGCCATACAGCCCGGAAAACTCCCAGCAACCCAGTAATTACGGCCATGAAAGCCTTCAACAACAAAAAGAACTTTGGGTTTGTGTGTGTGTGAGAGAGAGTTTTCCGGACTGTATAGCCATGTTCCAGAAGCATTCTCTTCTGACCTTTCACCCACATAACCCGTATTTTTATTAACTTAGCCCCGTTTTCATTGCTTTGTGTCATGTTTGGTGTGAGTCCCTATATATCGGAATAAAGGCGGTATAAAACAAATAAATGAAATGAAATTTAAATAACGGTGGCCTCGCAGAGCTTGAAATTCCTTTGGGGGTCGTCAGCTTTCCCTACAAACCACCCCTTCCCAGGCTCAAATCCCTCCTCCATCCCAAACTTTCCTAGATATCTCTATGTTGACCCATCTAAATAGATGTCTTTTGGACCCCCTTTAACTTGCTCCAGTTCGGAGGAGACTAATGTGGAAACCTGAGATTCTGGAGCTACTCTGAAAGCAAAATATTCCGAGGAGCTCCGTTTGCTCCCAAATCAACAAGCCTCGAATCCATCCTAAAACGAAGATGCAAACGTTGGATGTGATTTGGGATTTCTTATCCTTCTCCAGAATCCACAAAAGCGGTTTTTAGCTCCTGGCAATCGAAATTACGAACCTAGAACAAGCCTTAACTTTCCCAGCTGTTCAACTCCACAGGAATTCAATCCTGGTTGTAGTAACGACCTTCTAGGATGCATCAACACACTGTAGAATCAATGCAGTTTGACACCACTTTTATTGATAGGGCTCAAAGCTATAGAATCGTGGGCGTTGTAGTTGAGTGAGCCACAGCTTCCACATCATGGAGCGATGGCAGTTAAAGTGGTGTCACACTACATTGATTGTACCAAGTAGACGCACCTTTGGATCGGGTTCCTCCCATTTTACTCGGGAGGAAGATAAATTGTGTTGTCAAAGGCTTTCATGGTCGGAATCACTGGGTTGCTGTGTTCCAGAAGCATTCTCTTCTGACCTTTCACCCACATCTATAGCAGACATCCTCAGAGGTAATGAGGTCTGTTGGAAACTAGTCAAGTAGGGCTTACATATCTGTGGAAAGTCCAGGGTGGGAGAAAGAACTCTTGTCTGTTTGAGGCTAGTGTGAGTGTTTCAATTGGCCACCTTGATTAGCATTGAATAGCCTTTCAGCTTCAAGGTCTGGTTGCTTACTGCCTGGGGAATCCTTTTTTTGGGAGGTGTTAGCTGGCCCTAATTTATTCATGTCTTGAATTCCTTTTTTTTCAGAGTGGTGTTGTTTATTTACTGTCTTGATTTTAGAGTTTTTTAATACTGGTGGCCAGATTTTGTTCATTTTTATGGTTTCCTCCTTTCTGTCGAAATTGTCCACATGCTTGTTGATTGTGCATTTCAATGGCTTTTAAAAACAACAAGAAATCATTGAAATCCACAAGCATGTGGGCAATTTCAAAATAAATTGGGAAACCATGAAAATGGACAAAATCTGGCTACCAGTATTTAAAAGAAAAACTCTAAAATCAGGACAGTAAATAAAGAGGAACACTCAGAAAACAGAGAAATTCCAGACAGGAAACAATCAGGGCCGGTTAAAAACCTCCCAACAAAGGATTCCCCCAAGCAGGAAGCAGCCAGACCTTGAAGCTGCAGGGCTGTTCAATGTCAATCAAGCTGGCCAACTGCCTCAGGCAGACAAGAGTACTTTCTCCCACCCTGGACATTAATCCACAGATATATAAACCTCACTTGCCTAGTTTCCAACAGACCTCACAACCTCTGATGCAGGCCAAACATCAGGAAAGAATGCTTCTGGAACATGGCCATACAGTCTGGAAAACTCACAGCAACCCAGTGATTTCAACCATTAAAGCCTTCGACAACACAATATGAGGAATGTACAACCTAAAGGGAGATCCAGTGAGAGGTGTATGTAAAGATGTCTGGGAAACAGCCGGGAAAACTCACAGCAACTCAAAGATAAATGCATTGCAACAGACGTTGAAGACCCCAATACAGAGAGGAAACATCAACTCTCAAGGTTCCTGTTCATAAACAGCAATATTTTACAAATGATCTGGTCAGAAGTGAGTCATTTGAGTTCAGTGGGATTTTCTCCCAGATAAGAGGTCAGAAAACCGTAGACTTAAATAAATTCAAATATTTGTAGATTCAAATAAATATATCTGGGTGTCATTTTTTCTGGATTGGAACTGAAGGGTTTATTAGCTTGCTGCTCCATCTGTTGACACACAGATATAAATATCTTCTCCATTCTGTAGGGAGATTATATAGATGGATGGTTGGGTGGGTAGAGACAGATGGATAGATAGGGATATAGATAGATAGATAGATAGATAGATAGATAGATAGATAGATAGATAGATAGATAGATGGATAGGGATAGGTAGATAGATAGATAGATAGATAGATAGATAGATAGATAGATAGATAGATAGAGAGTTAGTTTGTGAGGAAATTATGTTAGTAACTTTAAATGCCATGGCCTACACTGTTTCTACTACAAAAAGATCCAACCAGTCCATACTCCAGGAAATAATGCCCAGCTGCTCACTAGAGGGAAGGATATTAGAAGTAAAGATGACATACTTTGGCCACATCATGAGAAGACAGGAAAGCTTGGAGAAGAAAATGATGCTGTGGAAAATGGAAGGAAAAAGGAAAAGGGGCTGGCTTGACCTTGAAGGAGCTGGGGCTGACGACAGCCGACAGGGAGCTCTGGCTGGGCTGGCCAGTACAGCTATCGATTCAATGGTTGACTTCTTGTTCAACCCTTGGAGTCAATGAGTTTGATCCAATCTAGCTCGAGTCTATGGATATATTGAAATGTCTATATTTGGAAGACAGCTCAAACAGGAACTGTCGATGTTCCTGGGAAAGAAGGAGGAGAACAAAGCTTGGTTTCCGAATGACAACTTAAGAGCAACTTGGAAAATTTGGGTAGAAAATATCATGGAGCCTTTTTGGAATCTGTTCTGGGGAAACCTTTGTCCCTTCCCACTGGCTCCCCATTGGCCTTGCAATTTGAGAATAGCTGGGCGGATGTATACGACCATATTAAAAAAAATATTCACAGAACAGCTCATAGCGGTGGTGGAAACTGCTCACCACACTTTTAGGGGTTTTTTTTAATTAAAGCGTTGTAACTGATGAAGAAAAGTGTGGAATTGCCACCTTGCCAGGTCTGAAATAAGGCAAATGTGAAGCCTAAGGGAGATCCAGTCAAGGGTTTGTATGTATATCAAAAGATGACTTGGAATTTGCTGTGTATATACAGCCTTGAAACAAGACTCCTATCTATCCTCTATCTGTCTATTTATCTGTTTCTAAAGATTTCATCTCAGCCATGAACCAAGGGAGGACATTCGTCACAAAATAGGAGACAGTGAAATCCTTTCACTTTAAGCTGCGATAAATTCAAACAGATGAAGAAATTGGGGGAATATAGTCCTAGAAGGGTGGAAAGTAACTGGGAGAATTTCTTGGGAGGGAATATTGCTCAGCAGGTAGGAGTAGGAATATGACAAACCTTTTCTTCCCACGTGAAAAATAACACTGTAATTGGGTTGCTGTGAGTTTTCTGGGCATGTTCCAGAAGCATTCTCTCCTGACGTTACCCCCACATCTGTGTCAGGTTGGAAACTGGGCGAGTGGGGTTTATATATCTGTGGAAGGTCCAGGGTGGGCAGAAGAACTCTTGTCTGTTTGAAGCAGGTGTGAATGTTGCAATTGGCCACCTTGATTAGCATTGAATGGCCTTTCGGCTTCAAGGTCTGGCTGCTTACCTCCAGATTTTGTTCATTTTCATGAAGACAGAAATGCTGGACCACTCTAACAACTACCACGTCGGACTACACATAGAGGCCATTGAGATCCACATGCAGATGAACAATTTCAACAGAAAGGAAGAAATCATAAAAACCGGACAAAATCTGGCTCCCAGTATTTTTTTTAAAAAACTCTAAAACCAGGCGAATGGCCTTTTAGCTTCAAAGCCTAGAAGCTTTCTGCCTAGGGGAATCCTTTGTTGGAAAGTGTTAGCTGGCCCTGATTAATTCATGTCTGGAATTCCCCTGTTTTCTGAGTGTTGTTCTTTATTTATTGTGCTGATTTTAGAATTTTTAAATACTGGTAGTCATGTTGTGTTCATTTTCATAGTGTCCTACTTTCTGTTGAAATTGACTACATGCTTGTAGATTTCAATGGCTTCTCTGTGTAGTCTGACCTGGGGGTTGTTGGAGTGGTCCAGCATTTCTGTTTTCTCAAATAATATGCTGTGTCCAGGTTGGTTCATCAAGTGCTCTGCTATAAATAAAGAAAACCACCCAGAAAACAGAGGAATTCCAGACATGAATCAATCAGGACCAGGCTAACATCTCCCAACAAAGGATTCCCCCAGACCTTGAAGCAGAAAGGCCATTCAACGCTAATCAAGGTGATCAATTGCTCCATATACACTTGCCTCAGGCAGACAAGAGTTCTTTCTCCCACCCTGGACCTTCCACAGATATATAAACCTCCCTTGCCTAGTTTCCAACAGACCTCACAACCTTTGAGGATGCCTGCTACAGATGTGGGCGAAATGTCAGGAGAGAATGCTTCTGGAACATGGCCATACAGCCAGGAAAACACAGCAACCCAGTGATTCCCGCCATGAAAGTTTTCGACAACATAATATGGAGAATGTACAACCTAAGGGAGATCCAGTGAAAGGTGT
>NC_085844.1:120365731-120515731 GCF_035594765.1 Anolis carolinensis
TTCCTGTCCCCACAAAGTATTCTCCCAGGCAGGAAGCAGCCAGACTCTGAAGCTGCAAGGCTATTCAATGCTAATCAAAATGGCCAATTCACACTAGCCTCAAACAGACAAGAGCTCTGTCTCCCACCCCGGACATAAATCTCACTTGTCTAAAGAAGGACAGGCAGAGAGACCTTCAACCTTATTTACCAAAGAGGTTCCTAGGACTATCAGAAATATGCATTTTCTGATGATCTTTGGTAATACCTCTGAAACCCCCTTTGCTAACTCCCCAGGGGTCCCAGCCTTGAGGTTGAGAAATGCTGGTCTACATTATATAACTTTAAGTATGCACTATTGTATTTTGCTACATAGCACAGTCACTTAGGGCCCTTCCACGCTGCACTTTATCCTAGGATCTGATCCGTACTGCCAGATAACCTGGGATAAACAGATAATCTGGGATCAGATCCTGGGATAAAGGGGCAGTGTGGAAGGGCCCTAAGAAACCCCCTTGGTGAACTGCAAATATGTGAAATGGGCAAGAGTGCAAGAATGTTCTGATGCATAAGAATTTTTCAATTCCTGATGCACATTGGTACTGCTTAGCCATTGTGTGTCAGTCCCACTGCACATCGCTCACTTTTCCGACTCCATTATGTAGGAATGTAGCAGCAGCCCCTTACTAAATATGGACGTTATGGAATACCCCAATTATAATTCCTGTAGAGGTCAGTCCATTCATGAAGGCATAAATCTCCAACAGGATTCCAGCCAAAAATTTTTTGCAAGAAAGGTGGAATAATTCATATTAAAATGCTTTCTGTTCTTCCTGATAGTTCCAGATAGATATAGTCAACAGAGATTGTTCAGGAAGGGGAATATTAAGCAGCTACTTCTCAATAAAGAGGAATAAATTCCTATTGATTTCAGTAGCTGCTTACTGGTAAAGTAGAGTTGTGGTGGGGGAGTGTCTGGTCAGAATCCACTAAGTAGCACCATAGTAATAGTATCACATATTACATAATGGTCATAAAAGATTCTAGACTATATAGCACAACTTGCGGTTTCAACTACCTGCATCAAACAAAATATGTCCTCTCCAGGAATTTTCTAGATTCTCCAGGTGATTCTGTGTTTGCTTCTGCCAGAAGATACTATCGAGTTCTCAGAAGGATCTCACTGGAGACTCTATAACTTCCAGACAAAGTTATTTTATTTCAATAGATTTTTGATTATCCACAGTTTCCTGTTAAGGTGGTAAATTCAGGAGCATATCCTGTTAATATGGGGCGGGGTGTCACATTTTCTTAGAAATGGAACCTCTTTCATTGCTATTAAATTGATGGTATTTTTGTGAAGGAAACTTAAGGAGAACTGAGTGCACTTATAACTTTTTCAGATATACTCTAGTACATACAAATGAAGATTGAAAATACTATTAACTCAGTTAAGAAATTGTACAGGCATATAAATGTATACCATAATATTTTAACAAGAGATATCTAAATAAGTACATATGAATATAGTGAAAATGGATGTACAGTTATGGAAACATTTGTTTTACTATAAAACTAGATTAGGATTATTGTCATATAGAAATTAATTTCTTCCAAATAAAAAAAACGTATCTATTTTCTTCCAAATATTTCTATTGCCACTGCCGTTCCAAAATTATTATTATTATTATTATTATTATTATTATTATTATTATTATTATTATTATTATCATTATCTGATACACAACAAGAGTAGTACAGAGCAAACAAGATCACTATACTGGCTTTTTATTGGATCACACATCAGACACTTCCCAAGTGTCTAGGACTATGTGATGTATCGGCAAATAATGTGTACAGATCCAAGTAGGGTGGCCTTTTGCAGCTGACAGATGGTCATTTTGTCAGCGCCGATTGTTTCCAAGTGCTGGCCAAGGTCTTTAGATACTGCACCCAGTGTGCCGATGACCACTGGGACCACCTTTACTGGCTTGTGCTAGAGTCTTTGCAGTTCGATCTTTAAATCCCTTATCATGGAAGCTTTTTCAGTTGTTTCTCATCAATCCTGCTGTCGCTAGGATAGCAACATCAATGGTCCATACTTTGTTTTTTCCATGATCTTGATTATTATTCCCCTCTTTTCTTTCTTTATCAAGACCCAAAGCAGCTAAATATTAAGCAAGAAGCGAAGGGCTGACATTGTTCATTCTTGTGTCGAACAGTACGGTATCCTAGAGCAAGTGTATCATGACTATAATAATTAAAACCAAGAAAGGAAAATATTGCTGGTAAAGTCCAATTCTTTTTGCCTCCCAATACAAATAGTCGTTTGCACAGAAATTATGTTTCTTAGCCATTTTTGAACAATATTTTAAGGTAAGCCTTGTTCAGAAGGGCTAGATTGTTTCTGTTTTCATATAATAAAGAAGAGTCTTTGTCCTTTTGAATATGTTGTCAATATGACTTCCCCCATTTTAGAACCCCCCAGTTTTGTTTTTTTAGAGTACATTGAAGGAGATTGTGAAAGTCCTTGGAGTAAAAGCAGGAAACAGAACAGGAGCTGAACAGCAGGAAAGTGATAGCCCCACAGGGAAATAACAGATATTGAGAAATAACTGTTCTCCCCAATATTTTTTACTTAGAATAGAATTGTTCCAATTGGTTATTGTTTCCTTTAAAACAATGTCTATTAATCATGTGTGTTAGATTTTTATTTTTATGGTAGAGTATTAATGAGAGAGACAGGATTTTTAGTTAAAATTGTTTGTCTCCTGCATCATTTCTGTACATTTATTTCTAAGTTTACATGTAATGGTTTTCTTCTTTTCCATGTTGAAAACAGGGATGGAAAGGAGTAGTTACACAATGGATGGAAATCTCCACCCTCATTCCAACCATTTTTAAAGCATTGCCCAGCTGTTTGCCCTAAGGCAGTGGTTCTCAATCTGTGGGTCCCCAAATGTTTTGGACTTCAACTCCCAGAAATCATAACAGCTGGTAAACTGGATAGGATTTTTTGGGGGCTTGTAGGCCAAAACACCAGAGAACCCATAGGTTGAGAACCACTGCCCTAAAGATATTCTAGACTACAACTCATAGAACAGCTGCCTTCAGGTTAAACTGTTGAACTGTTGGATCTGCTGTCCTAAGGGTTGGCAGTTTGAAGCCGGGGGGTCAGGATGAGTTCCCACTGCCAGCCCTAGCTCCTGCCAACCTGCAGTTCGAAAACATGCACACGTGAGAAGATCAATAGGTACCGCTTCAGCGGGAAGGTAATAAAGGCGCCCATGCAGCCATGCTGGCAACACAATCACAAGGTGTGTATGGACAACAGGCTCCTTGTCTTGGAAATGGAACAAGAGCACCTCCCCATGGCCAGAGTTGAGCACCGCCTCCAGAAAGCTGGAGATGAAAGGGGAAGCCTTTATCTTTGTTCTGTGTATTTGTATGTCATTGTTATTCCATTGTATTAAGGCACTGAATGTTTGCTTATCTGTATGTTGTAATCTGCTCTGAGTCCCCTTGGGGAGAGCGAAATATAAATAAAGCGTATTTAATATTTTATTGTATGACACAGCAAACAAGATAGATATGCTGGATTTCATATCAGAAAATCGCAAGTCGAACACTTCCCAAGTGTCTAGGACTGTGTGATGTATTTTCGGATGATGCGCGCAGATCCCAGTAGGGTGGCCTTTTGCAGTTGGCAGATTGGAATTCTGTCAATGTCTATTGTTTCCAAATGCCGGCTGAGATCTTTTGGCACGGCACCCAATGTGCCGATCACCACAGGGACCACCTGCACTGGTTTCTGCCAGAGTCTTTGAAGTTCAGTCTTGAGGTCCTGATAGCGGCTGAGTTTTTCATGTTGTTTTTCATCAATGTGGCTGTCGCCTGGAATGGCGACATCAATGATCCAAACCTTTTTCTTTTCCACAACTGTGATGTCTGGTGTGTTGTGTTCCAGAACTTTGTCAGTCTGGATTCGGAAGTCCCACAGTATCTTTGCGTGCCCATTCTCCAATACTTTTGCAGGTTTGTGATCCCACCAGTTCTTTACTGCTGGGAGCTGGTACTTGAGGCATAAGTTCCAATGAATCATTTGGGCCACGTAGTTGTGCCTCTGTTTGTAGTTTGTCTGTGTGATTTTCTTACAGCAGCTGAGGATATGATCAATGGTTTCGTCGGTTTCCTTGCACAGTCTGCATTATTATTATTATTTATTACAAAAACACTACAAAAGAGACAGGATAAATAAAACAAAGGGCCAGAAAACAAAATGAAGCCAAAGGCAAACCCAGTGCTTGCCTAAACCAAAAAATTATTTAGCAGATGGTGAGCATTTATCAATGAAAGGTCACGACGACTCCTCTGGGCAAGCTGCTCCAGATTCTGGAGTCTCTGCAGAGAAGGCCCTTTCTCTTATTTATACCATATGTGCTTAGACCAAAATCTAGAAAAGTTCCTTTTTCAGACTACAAATTACCAGAAACCTACCCCCTGTCCAGCCAAAGACAGGAGAGCCTTGCTAACAGATCACAAAGGACAGGCAGCACCATAAGATATCCTGAGGCCCTTTCACACACCCAGTCGTAGCATTATGATCATGTTTTTAACCATCAGGGTCGCATCCAATGGGATTCTGGATCTGCAGTTTAGGAAACAGTACTTAGCATTTTCTGATAGAAAGTTCCAGTGTCTCACCAGTTTAAAATCTCCAGGATTCCATAGAATGAAGCCGTGGGAGTTAAAGTGGAATCATGCTGCTATATTTGTGTAATGTGAAAGGACCCATGAACAAGTGGATACAGTGATTGCTTGGTTTGGTGCTGTAAAGTATGATCAGTTTTTGATGTTAATTCTTAAGTTAAAGACAGGGATGGGGGAAATAACAACAGTAACATTTAGGGCTCTGAAGCTGATACCAGCCCTTTGAATTCTACCTAGAAAGAAATTGGAAACCAATGAAGTTGGCATACAAGCAGAGTAATAAGAGGGAACTATTTTCAAATTAGAGGAAAGCTGAGAATTAAATGTTCTCAGTTTTTCATTTGGCTGTTGAATTCTCTCACCTGTTGGGCAAAACATGAGGACCACAAATAGAACACTGTATCCATGGCAATGGGGAAATTGTTCCCTTGACAAACTGATGACAAATTACTTTGCATTTTCTTTAATATTACATGTTGATGCCTAACATTTGTATCATACTTTATTTTTTATTTTTTTTATTATTTTTTTTGTGGGTAAACAGTTTATTAATGAAACGTTACATAACAAAACAGCAAATTATCGCAAATATAGTCAGATAACAATCATTTTGAAATGTACATGCATATCTACATTAGTCAACCAGCCTGCCAATTCTAACACAGTACATATTATTATCTGTTACTCAAAACATATAGAACTGCTCTTTCCACATGTCATCCACCACTCTCAATCCAGGTTTCTATTCATTTTTTATTTTTTTTTAGAAATTAAATATAAGAGTTTACCCTAATATTCAAACAAAACAAAAACATACAACGTATTACACACAACAAACCCTGCACGCACCCAAAACCCCTATCCCACATAAAATAAAACCCCTTCCCCACACCTGTGCACCCTTCACCATGACTTCCAACCCTGAAGCACTATGAAGCCTTTAAGCCAATTTATCTATCCTTGTTAATAGTAACCCTAAATTCCTAATGGAACTCCTCTATGTTACTGACTCCTTATTCAGATATGCTATGGCCAGCTTCCATGTTTCTAAAAAGTCCTCATTACTTTTGTTCTTCCTATTGTTGGTAAGTTTGGCCATTAGCATATATTCCCGCATTCTTTCTCTCCAATCCTTTTTAGTTAAACCTTTTTCCCCTTTCCAGTCTTTGGCTATGGTCAATCTTGCTGCCGCAAAGCTATATTGGTATATTTCTTGGTCCTTTTGGTTATTGTTTTCTCTATGTAGACCTAATAGACACAATCCTGGGCTTTTTTTAATCTTATTATGTAGCATTTTATTAGTCTCTTTAATTACCTTGTCCCAAAATGCCTGTATGGTCATACACGTCCACCACATGTGGATGAATGTCCCTTTCTGTTTCCTACACCTCCAGCAAATACCTTGTTGTGATTTATCTATTTTTGCCAATGTTGCTGGGGTGATATAGCATCTATAAAACATTTTATATTGATTCTCCCTAATTGATCCAGATATTGTGAATTTGAATTCTTTGTTCCATAGGTACTCCCAGTTATCCAATTCTATTGGCCTACCTAGGTCCTTGGCCCAGGATATCATTACTGTCTTGACTGTATTATCCTCCATATTATAACTTAATATGTATTTGTATAATCTGGATATTAACCCTTTATTTCCCTTTTCCCATATTCTTTCCAGTTCTGATTTTTTAGTTGCGAAACCAACCCTCATATCTTTTTTATATCTTTCATGCAATTGGTGATATCGAAACCAATCATTAATCTCCAATTCTTCCCGCCCTTTTAATTTCCATTCTTCATTTTCTCTAATAAGGTATTCTTTATATGTTCTTGTTTCTACACTTAAGGCTGGTCTTATAACTGCTTCTAATGGCCTCAACCAAAGGGGTGTTTTCGGTTCCATACCTTTTCTATATTTTTTCCAAATGTCTAATAGTCCCCCTCTAATTATATGTTTATTAAAGTCTTTATTTAATTTGTCTCCATCGTACCATACATATGCATGCCAGCCGAATCTTAATTCATATCCTTCCAAATTTAATAGGGTCTTATTTTCTAATTTTATCCATTCCTTCATCCAGGACAGAGCTGCAGCCTCGTAATAGGTCCTTAGATCGGGTAAGCTTAGCCCCCCCTTCCTTTATCATCAATTAAATTCCGGTATGCTATCCTCGCTCTTTTTCCAGCCCAAATAAAATCTGTAATCTTTCTTTTCAATTTCTCAAAAAAATTTATTCCTTTGATAATGGGTATATTTTGAAACAGGAATAGCATTTTGGGGAGTACCATCATCTTTATTACTGCAATTCTGCCCATCCATGTTAGTGGGATTGTTTGCCATCTAGTAAGATCTTTTTTAATGTCTTCCCATACTTTGACGTAATTATCCTGGAATAAATTGATATTTTTGTTTGTGACCCATATACCTAAATATTTTACTTTTGGGATCACCTCGCAGTCTGCTGCGGCCTCCAGTTTCTTACAGCTTTTAGCATCTATATTTTTTACTAAAAACTTAGATTTTTCCTTGTTTATAATAAATCCTGATATGTCACCATGTCTTTGAATAATGTCCAATACTTTTTTAATACTTTGTAGTGGGTTAGTTAGAATACAGACTATATCGTCTGCATAAGCCCTAATTTTTAGTTCTTGGTCACTGATCTTTAAACCCGTAATTTCCTTCTCTTCTCTTATTCTGACATTTAAGATTTCCAGACCCATAATAAATAATAGTGGGGACAGCGGGCAACCTTGTCTGGTCCCTTTTTGTATGTCGATGTAATCTGATAGTTGACCATTGATGTTTAACCTTGCTCTTTGATTAGTGTATATAGCCCCTACTGCCCTTTTGAATTGGTGGCCAACTTCAAATTTTTCTAACACTTTTTCCAAATAATCCCATCTAACATGGTCAAAGGCTTTTTCTGCATCAATAAAGAACAATGCCAAATCTCTATTTGGGTCTTTTTCTGCTACTTCCAGGGTGTTCAATATCAGTCTGATGTTTTGATTTACTTGTCTTCCTGGGAGAAACCCCACCTGGTCTTTATGAATGATCTGTGCTAGAGCTTGCTTAATTCTATTTGCCAATATAGTGGCAAATATTTTGTAATCGCAGTTCAGCAATGATATTGGTCTATAATTTTTAATTAAGTCTAAATCTTTATCCTGTTTAGGGACTAAAACAATTATGGATTCCTTCCAAGATTCTGGAAGTTCCCCCTTTTTCAAGACCACATTCATCACTGACACCAACTGTGGTACTAGCTCTTCCTTAAACGTTTTATAGTATAGGGTCGAAAGTCCATCTGCCCCAGGGGACTTATTTACTTTGGCCATATTTATTGTCCTGATTACTTCCTCTGGTGTAATTTGTTTGTCTAAGTCAGCTTTCATTGCTTCTGAAATTTGTTCTAAGTTTGTCTCCTCCACATACTGGGAGATTGTCTTAATCTCCCCCTGAGTTTTTTTGTATAAGTTGGCATAATATTCTTCGAATAGTTTTTGTATCTGTTGTGAATCGGTGACAGTTTCTCCTTTATTTTTTATCCTCATTATCAATGGTTTTTTCTTTGCATCTTTTATTTGCCAAGCTAATAATTTCCCTGGTTTGTTTGCATTTTCAAAAAAGTTGTATCTATTATACATAACTTTCCTTTCTATTTCACTAGCAATTAGCTGTTCGTATTGTTGGTGCAATTTTTTTAGTTCACCTTGTAGTCTTGTCTTTGTACCTTTTTCTTTTTCTATTTCTAATTCCTTTGTCCTGATTTTTGATAACAACTCCAGTTGGGCCTTATTTTTTCCTTTGTACCAGATCGAGTTTTGTTGTATCAATAACCCTCTAATTACTGCTTTACCGGCGTCCCAGACTATTCCCTCCTTCATTTCTTCTTTAGCATTGTCCTTAAAGTAATTATTAATCCCCATTCTAATTTTTTCCCTATGTGACTTGATTTTCAAAATATAATCATTCATTCTCCAGGCTCTGTTTCTTTTATATCCCACTCTTAATTTCATTAATATCGGATTATGGTCGGCTAATACTCTTGGTAATAATTCAATCTTCTCTGTTTTACCCACTAGTTCCTTAGTGCCAAATATCAGATCAATTCTTGAGGATGTGCCATGTCTATGTGAATAGTATGAATACTCTTTCCTTGTTGGATTGTGGACTCTCCAGATATCATAAAGTTCCCAATACTGAATTTCCCTTAGGAAGGATCCTGGGAGTCGGCCTTCCTTCCTGTCCTTTTTAACTTTACTATCTCTGTCCTCTTTGGGCACCATGACTCCATTAAAATCCCCCATCCATAACATTTCCTTTTCCCCATATTCTGCTAATATACGTGTCAATTTTTTATAGAACAGTTTTTGTTTGTTGTTTGGTGCGTAGACTCCAACTAATAGTACCGGGGCTTTTTGTATATATACTTTAATTATTAATATTCTGCCATCCTCATCACAGAATATTTTCTCTGGTGCCAGATCTTTTTTTATATAGAAGAGTACTCCATTGGTCTTTTTACTGTTACATGCTGTGAATAAATGGCCCAGCCTTTCTCTTTTTAACAGGTGACTATCCTTGTATATCAGATGTGTCTCAACCAAACACACTATGTCTGATTTGATTTTCTGCAAGAAATGAACCACTTTCTTACGTTTATAGCCATTATTCAAACCGTTAATGTTACAAGACATGATTTTTAAATTTTGTACAGACATTTGAATCTACTCAATCCCATCCCCCCACCTATTCCCCATCCCAGTCAGCAAAAGAAACATATTGTATTTCCCAATAATCAGTTCATTACTCTTAATGTCCCTTTATTTGTTAGTCTGTTCCCCCACTTTTTTCATCTTCTTCCACTTCTTCAACTTCATCTTCCTCTTCTTTTTCTTCATCTGTCTGGGTGCCCTCCTTCTCATTTTCCTCCTGCTCCTTCTGCTTTCGCTCTTTCCTTTCCTGTGGCACCCCTTTACCCCTTCTGAGCCCCTGGCTCTCATCGCCTGCAAGCTGTTGTTCTCCCCCCGGAAAGTCCTGGGCATATTTCCTTAGGAACTGTTCAACCTTCCCTGCATCTGTAATATAGTGTCTCTTTGACTTATGGTAGAAGGAGACACCCTTTGGGAAGAGCCAACGAAAGGGGGTGCCTTTGTTCTTCAGTTTAACCACCAGTGCATTGAATTCTTTCCTTTTTCTAAGAAGCCTTCCCGGGATCTCCTTCATCATTAATATTTTCTTTCCCTCAATCACAATTGGGGTTTCATATTGTTTTTTCAGCACTATCTCCTTAAATGTTTTGGCAACAAATTGTACTATACAGTCCCTAGGTACTTTTTTTTGTCTTGCGAAGGCTGAGTTGATTCTGAAACAAGACGAAATTGAAGCATGAATAATGTCCAGATCTTGCTCTTTCAGCAGCCCTGCCAACATATTAGCAATGAAAGAGATGAGACTTTCTCTTTCCAGGCCCTCCTTAAGACCTCGTATCCTCAAAGAGCACTCACAGGCTTTCAATTCTTGCATCGCTATGGCATCTAAGACCTGTTCATGGTGGTCTTCATAGGTTTGACTCTGCTCTTCCAGTCTTTCCACTCTTTTTTTAACAGATTTTTGGTCTTTGTCCAGTTTTGCAAGTTTATTGTCCATTTGGTCTTGCCTATTAGCAATTTTTTGTAAGTCCTGCTGCACTGCTCCTATTGCTTGTGTCAGATTTTCAAACATTGATCTAATCTCCAGGAGGGTTTGGTCTGGTGCTGCTGCTGCTGCTGCTGTGGAGACTTGTTTTTTTATTTTTTCAGATGCTGCAGGGACTGTGGCATAAGATGATATCAGGCCTTTCATCCCCGGCCCCGTCACTTTGGGGGAGCGTTTATCCATTTTTTTCCCCACTCCTTTTTGTATCTAGATCTTGACTTTTTTTTCCTTTTCCTCTCCTTCTCTCTCCTCCTTCTTGCTCAAGGCCGTTCAAGGCCGTTCAGTTCTGTAGACAAAACAACTATTCCGGAGAGTGCTGCTTATAGGAATCTGCCAAGATGGGTGGTGGTGGGGATAGGTATAGTTAAACCTCAAACATAAGAGGAAAACAGTGTCTTTTAATCCAATTATTATTCTTCTGAATCTTAGTTCAATTAAAGTCCTTGCAACTATACATCTTCTGGATTGGAGACATCTGGATCAAGCCTCCTATCAGGCATGGTCAGTAGCATGCATATTCATAGTCTTTTGTTACGACCTGCCTCTTTCAGCACAGTATTACAGTGCAGCTTTTAAACTTTGGAATACAATACTTTTAGGCTCTTGTCTCTCAAGGAGTTAGCTTAGCAAATTATCTTATCTCCAGCAGGAAAAGTCCAAGCTTTTAATTGTCAAAGGAACTTATTTATAGCTTCAGTGCTCAGTGCTAAATCAAATAAACGTAAATCATGTGCTTACTTAAGAGAAGAAGAGTTGGAGCCTTATGCGGAGAGATCGTGGAGACGGGAGGATTTCTCTGTGCCTTCGAGCTTTCCATTCGAGATGCTCTTTGCCGGCAGACACTCTCCTCTCTTTGTCTCGCCCAAAGATGAGGAATTTGAGGGGTGAAGATAACCTTTCCCCTCACCGTCTATCTCCGATGCACGGAGCTGAGGCTCCATGCGGCTTTCTCTCCTCAGCTCCAACCGGAAGTCCACATTTGTATCATACTTTAGACTGTTCGTGGCACTTCACATACCATAGCGTAGCTGATATCTCACCCATCAAGGGGGCAGGGAATCCATTGTGAAGTTTGCTTCAAACTTTAAAGGAGCTATCCAAGGTGCCAAACCCATTTGTTAACATGGCCCCACTGCATGAAAGTTTGGAATAAATTCCATAGTGGATTCATTGTCTCACTAACCACTGATTGTAAGATGTTGTTGCTGCTTTCAATGGGATTTTCCTGCTTCTTGGGAGGGGGTTGGACTGGATGGCCCACGAGGTCTCTTGGAACTCTATGGTTCTATGTTGTCGTTGTTGTCATCGTCATCTCATCTCTCCCCATGGATCAAGGTAGAGAAAGCAACAATATAATAAAATACAACATATACAATCAACTTAAAATACATAATCCAGTTAAAACATCAGTTTAAAAAAACATATACACTCAATACATCTTAAATTAGATTTACTCCTACATAGGATTTCAGGCATAGTATTGCAGCCATAACCATTATAATATGCCAGCTCTCTGAATTTATAATAGCAGTGGGTGCAAGTTTTGACATTTCAATGCAGTCTAAATCTAACCCAGACTGTCTGAGTGAAATAGTAAGAATCCCATTGTGTCTTCTAAGACCAAACTAGCTGATACATGGAATATATGAATTGCCTCTCTCTTTTTAAAAGACAAGCAGTATTAGAGGTTGACAGGTTCAGTAGAGGAATAGCAAGGACTGCATAAACCAGGGGTCCCCAAACTTTTTAAACAGGGGGCCAGTTCATGATCCTTTGGACTGTTGGAGGGCCGGACTATAGTTGGCAACTGAGCAATAATAATAATAAATAATAATAATAATAATAATAATAAAAATAATAATAAAGAGGATTGGAAGAGACCCCTTGGGCCATTGAGTCCAATCCCCTTCTGCCTCTGTGCACCAAAAGCACAAGCAAAGCACCCCTGACAGATGGCCTCCCAGCCTCAATTATTAATAATAGACCCTTGGGCCATTGAGTCCAACCCCTTTCTGCCTCTGTGCACCAAAAGCACAAACAAAGCACCCCTGACAGATGGCCTCCCAGCCTCAATATTATTATTATTATTATTATTATTATTATTATTATTATTATTATTATTAATAATAATAATAATAATAATAATAATAATAATAAGGGTTGTAAGAGAAGAAGAGACCCCTTGGGTCATTTAGCCAAACCCCCTTCTGCCCCTGTGCCATGGGGGCCGGATTAATGGCTTGATGGGCCGCATCCGGCCCCCGGGCCTTAGTTTGGGGACCCCTGGCCTAAACCATAAAGCATGAATTGTTGATTTAAAATGGGCCTTGCTAAGGTACTTTCTTGGGCCAGAGGCACTTGCCATGGCTGAAAGTTCTGCAGCTGCTTTTCAGTTTAAAAAATAAAGACGGAAATAGTTATTAACATATTCTCCATGGTCGCCCACCACCTCTGGAACTCACTCCTTCAAGAAATAAAGCTGGCCCCCTCTCTCCTCTCCTTCAAAAACAACAGAAGACCTACCGTATATACTCGAATATAAGCTGACCCGAATATAAGCTGAGGCATCTAATTTTACCACAAAAAAATCATTGACTCAAGTATAAGCCGAGGGTGGGAAATTTCAGAAATAAAAATAGATACCAAAAATTACATTAATTGAGGCATCAGTAGGTTAAATGTTTTTGAATATTTACATCAAGCTCTAATTTAAGATAAGACTGTCTAACTCTGATCAAATCATTCTTCTCATCTTCTTCAATGTAAATGTGGTTAGGTATCCTTTTAATAATAATAGAGTATAATAATACATATAATAATAATAATAAATACAGGAAAATAATACATGTAATAATAAATAGAGTAGAATAATAAATGTAATAATAATAGTAAGATCAGAGTGAAATAATAAATGTTTTAATAATAATAAAAATAGAGTAAAATAAATATAATAGTAGCAACAATAATAGAGTACAATAATAGATGTAATAATACCAGTAATAATAGAGAAAAATAATAAATGTACCATATATTCTCGAGTATAAGCTGACCCAAATATAAGCCAACCAGGATCCTCACCTGAGTATAAGCCAAGGGGGGCTTTTTCAGTCTTAAAAAAAGGACTGAAAAACTAGGCTTATACTTGAGTACATAATACTTATATGAGTACTTATGCTCACTAGCATATGGAGAGGTGGAGGATTAGATAATGAGAAATCACTACTGGGCCCCTGGCTGAGAACTGTTTTAGATTTGAACTCTCCTAATCCACGCCAACCCAATAACTATTGTTTGACTACACATCCAATCCACACTGTTTTGTGAACTCTAGTTGGCTGTTGTAAATTAATGTGGATGTTTGCTTAGATTTTATGCTATTATATAATTTTGTTTGACTGCGTCTAGTTTAATTTATTGATGTTAGATTTAATCTACTGATGTTAGGTTTTAATTTGATGTTAGGTTTTTAATGTTATTTTCATATGCGGGGTTTCCCTGGGATTTTATGTCAATATCTCTTTGTTTTATAGAGGCACAATGTTTGCCATTGTATGTTGGAATATGCCCTGAGTCCCCTCAGGGAGATAGGGTGGAATATAAATAAAGTTTATTATTTGTTTTATAAAGTTTTATAAAGTCTGGGCTTTAGCACAGCTGGTAAATCACCAGCAGTAATAAGATCTGTCAACCAAAAGGTGGCCAGTTCAAAGCCTGGTCGGGGTGAGCACTCGACCGTCAAGCCCAGCTCACTGTTTATCTAAGCAGTTTGAAAACAGCTTAGAGCTGTAAGTAGAGAAATTAGGTACCGCCAAATAGCAGGGGAGGTATTTTACGACACCATAAAGAACAAGACCAGAAATGCAATGTCCAAAAAGGGTGGAAGAAGGAAGTCCTGATTGCTCTAAGTCATGGAGAATGGAGCAAAAGCACACCCCTGTGACTGAACCTGAACTCAACCTTCAGGGCATCGAAACTGGACTTTGAGACAACATACCTGTTTTCTGTCTGTTCTGTTCTGTCTCCAAATGGCATTGAATGTTTGCCATGTATGTGTACTGTGATCCGCCCTGAGTTCCCTTTGGAAGATAGGATGGAATAGAAATAAAGTGTTTATTATTATTATTATTATTATTATTATTATTATTATTATTATTATTATTATTATTATTTTCCTGTGTAGTGCCCCATTTGGCCTTGAGAACTGGGAAGTCAAATGAATGATCTTTAAACACTATTTTAACACTTCCTTTCCTAAATGCTAGATGTTATTACTAGAAAATAGGATTTGTAAACACAAGCAATTGCCTCTGGCAATTCACGATGAAGAGATAAACATTTGGAAGTAACTGGTTAAAAACAATATAATTGTGTGCTTTTTCCCATAACAATGGTATAGCTATATTACGATGGTGAATTAAAGGGAGCTAGCTCCGGTCTTACTACATTGGAACAAAATATCTTGGTTACTTTTACAGGGAGCAGCTGTGGCCTCAATAAAGGAGGGATATCACAATGTTTCACAAACTAGATTGCCTCTCATGATGCTACCTTGGCCTCTGTTAGAAATATAGGATAAGTTGAGATGATGAAGAAGCAGGCGAAAGAGTATTTTGTACCATAGGGTTGCAGCTTGTAGCTTTCAGATGGATTAGAGTTACTACAGTACTATACATAATTTTTGAGAAATGTACTATGGTCTACTGTATACCATGCAGCTGTGGACAAGTCTACATAGGGACCACCAAATGCAGCATTGCCCAAACATGAATCAAGGAACATGAAAGGCACGGCAGACTAACTCAACCAGAGAAGTCAGCCATAGCAGAGCATTTGATGAGCCAACCTGGATACAGCATATTATTTGAGAAAACAGAAATGTTGGACCACTCTAACAACCTCCCATGTCAGACTACACAGAGAAGCCATTGAAATCCAAAAGCATGTGGACAATTTCAACAGAAAGGAGGAAACCATGAAAATGAACAAGATCTGGCTACCGGTATTTAAAAATCCCTTTAAATTCAGGATAGTAAATAAAGAACTACACTCAGAAAACAAAGAAATTCCAGCTAGAAAACAACCAGGGCCAGCTAACACCTCCCAACAAAGGATTCCCCCAGGCAGTAAGCAGCCAGACCTTGAAGCTGAAAGGCTATTCAATGGAAATCAAGGTGGTCAATTGAAATATTCACACTTGCTTCAAGCAGACAAGGGTTCTTTCTTCTACCCCGAACATTCCATAGATATATACATCCCACTTTCTTAGTTTCCAACAGACCTCACAACCTCAGAGGATGCCTTCCACAGATGCAGGTGAAACATCAGGAAAGAATGCTTCTGGAATATGGAAAACTCACAGAAACTCTGTAAAATTAAAAGACACTTCAAAATTATAATTAGAACTATTGCTAACTACATTGGGGTCTCTGAAATATAACTAAAATATTCCTTTTTAAAAGTAACTTTTCAGACAGAGTGGTTCAGCAATTTTGATAAGTAAATTGTCCATTGACTTCATAGGGCCCATTAATTGTATTTGTATCTCTTCCCTAGAGATCCAGAATGAAGCAGTAGCTTGTGTGTTGGATTAAGACTTTTGGAGACCAGGGTTCGAATTCCCTTTTGGAATCCCACTGGGTGGTCTTGGGCAAGTCACACACTCTCAGCCTCAGAGACAATGGAAACTCTGCTCTGAACAATTTTGTCCTGAAAACCCAGTGTACATGACCTTGGGGTCTTGACAAGTCAGAAATGACTCAAGGGCATGCAACAAAAATAGTCTTCCCTAGACAAAACAAATCTAGATCGTCCTGCTTCTCCTCTTATATTCTACAGTCTGAATCTTGCCTGTTTTACCTGCCTTGCTTGATCCTTTTCCCCTGGCTCACAATGTTTCTTAAAAAGAATGATATGCATTTATACATCAATATAGTAGACACTAGTTTAACACTAAAAATGTTCAGATTAAACTTTATCCTTACCCATGTGAAACACAAAATGCACACAAGATAAGAAATCATCCCTGTCTAACATGACATAATCTTAGTTTTTGCTAGGATTGGGCATACATCAATGACCAAGGGACCATCTTCAATTTCTGTCACTACATAGTCTCAGCAGCAACTAGGAGGGAGATTTCAGGCAACCAGAGTTCAGTTTTTTTAAAAATGTATTGAATTAATATCCCGGCTTTCTTTTTTCTACTGAGATACAAGACAGCTAAAATGTCTTATGTGATTTCTAGTTATATTCTAATGTGATCTTTCCCCCCAATTCATTTTATTTTGTTTTGCAGGCAGGGCAAGCGTGTGTTTATTCTTTTTTAGTCCCATTCAGGAGAACAGCAAAAATAATGTATTCAGCTGATTTAAACAAACAAACAAACGAATTAGGGCTTAGATCTTAAGGGGAAGAGGGACACAACAGATCTTCCCAAGGGCAGCTCAAAAGCAATACAATTCCCACTCCTGGTTTACAAAGTCATTGTTGTCTGGCTAGGTAAAGGTAAAGGTAAAGCTAAAGGTAGAACAAATAGCCACAGTAAGAACAAACCACGGAACAACAGACTGGTTCAAGAGTGGGAAAGGAGTACGGTAGGGCTGTATATTTTCACCCTACCTATTCAACTTGTACGCAGAATACATCATGCGACGTGCGGGGCTTGACGAATCCAAGGCTGGAGTTAAAATTGCTGGAAGAAATATTAACAACCTTAGGTATGCAGATGATACCACTCTGATGGCCGAAAGTGAGGAAGAGCTGAGGAGCCTTATCACCAAGGTGAAAGAAGAAAGTGCAAAAGCCGGGCTGCAGTTAAATATCAAGAAAACCAAGATCATGGCAACCAGACTGACTGACATCTGGCAAATAGAGGGAGAAAACATGGAGGCAGTGACAGACTTTATATTTCTAGGCACAATGATCACTGCAGATGCAGACTGCAGCCAGGAAATCAGAAGACGTCTACTTCTAGGGAGGAGAGCAATGGCCAACCTTGACAAAATAGTGAAAAGCAGAGACATCACATTGGCAATGAAGGTCTGCATAGTCAAAGCAATGGTATTCCCCATAGTAACCTATGGATGCGAGAGCTGGACCATAAGGAAGGCTGAGCGAAGGAAGATAGATGCTTTTGAACTTTGGTGCTGGAGAAAAATCCTGAGAGTGCCTTGGACCGCAAGAAGATCCAACCAGTCCATCCTCCAGGAAATAATGCCCGGCTGCTCACTGGAGGGAAGGATATTAGAGGCAAAGATGAAGTACTTTGGCCACATCATGAGGAGACAGGAAAGCTTGGAAAAGATCAGTATGCTGGGGAAAATGGAAGGAATAGAGGGCGACCAAGGGCAAGATGGATGGACGGTATCCTTAAAGTGACTGGCATGAACTTGAAGGAAATGGGACGGCCGACAGGGAGCTCTGGCGTAGACTGGTCCATGAGGTCATGAAGAGTCGGAAATGACTGTGTGAATGAAGAAGAAGAAGAAAGGTAAAGGTAAATGTTTTCCCCTGATATTAAGTCTAGTCATGTCTGACTCTGGGAGGTGGTGCTCACCTCCATTTCTAAGCCGAACAACCAGCGTTGTCCGTAGGTCATGTGGCCAGCATGACTGCATGGAGCGCTGTTACCTTCCCACTCGCATGCTTTTAAACTGCTAGATTGGCAGAAGCTGGAGCTAACAGCGGGAGTTCACCCCACTCCCCAAATTCGAACCTTTCGGTTAGCAAGTTCAGCAGCTCAGTAGATTAACCCGCTGCACCATGGCTAGAATCCATTTATATTTAACTGACCCTACTTCAGTTCCTATCAGTCTAAACCTAGTGGTGGAAAGGATGGTGAGAATCGCCATTCATCAACAGTGAGAGGATAAGTGGTTTGCCTGGTTAGACATAAATTCATGCTGTCCAGTTCTAAGTCCATGTACATGCACGTAACTCCAGTTATGTACTTTTGACAACACCGTTCATCTGTTCAGGAGGAGGCGTGAGAGACTGGATTTAGTTCTTCACTGACTATCTAATAGGATTTATCCCAAGTATCTCCTAGGGTTATGTGTGTTTTTTCTCAGCTGTAACACAAATGTAGTCTTCTACTTTTCAGAGAGGTGCTTATTTCATTTCAGGTTCAAAGAGCAGACGCAATACAGTTCTCGTCACATTTCTGAGGTGTTTGAGCTTCCAAGTTAGTTGTTGTTTGAATATGGAGTATATTTAAAATGGTATTCAAGACTTCATGTTATCTTGTGATTTAATTATATGATAGCAGCTTTACCAAGAAAAAAATATTGTTCAGAAGGAAACGTGAAGAGTAGAATTGTCACTCTGAGGCAACTTTCTATCAAGATAAAAAAAAATCCTGTTCTTAGTTTCCTTTTTTCAATTCTATCATGACATACTTATTTTCAAAAGAAGTCTGAAGAGATTTTTTTCTAGCTTATACCACTCAGAATTAGGGGAACAAATAAGTCTTTGCAAAAGCCTAGGTCTTTTTTCATGAAATACAACTGAGAAGCTGTTGAACATTAAGATGAGAATTAGGAACCTGTGATATTTTAGATCAGAACTTTCCAAACTGTGTGTTGCAACACATTATTGTATTGGCTGTGGTGTGTAAAATGTTGTGTGAACGTAATGGGAAATGAGAAAAATCTTAGAAATGCATGTTATTATTTTACAAATCATAGATTTTTTTAAAAAAATCAATGAAAGGTTATCATGAGATATGTTGTATTATGGATTTATTGACTCAAAAACTAGTGCGGGACAGAAACTTCAAAAATAGAACTGACTGGAAACCTATGAAAGAATATCTACAAAGGGAAAAAATAAACTTTTACATAAAGTTAGACTAATGAAACTTCCTGGGATCACAACATAAAATTAAGGTAGTTAAATTTTTCTTACCTACAAATTTAAAACGTATGAACAAAGAGAAAAAACAAAGAGAACCACATCCAGAGCTCTGGAAGTTATAGGGAAAATATAGCAACTGTTGAATTATATATCTTCCTTCTTTTTACCTCTTTTTTATTTCTCCTCTTTTTCTTCATTTCTTTTTTTCCCCTTCTTTTTATTAGTATTGCTTTGGTTAGTTTTCCCTTCACATTTTTCTAGGTGATGATTATCGTGATGTGATTTTATTAAATTGAGAAAAGAATGTGATTTCTTTTGATGTAACAAGAAATATACAGGTTGCTTGTAAAATGCACAATAAAAAATATTTGCAAAAAAAAAGAGATATGTTGTATCCCCATATATATTGTTACCACAATTTATGTATCTCTTATAAAAGGGGTTGGGTTCAATCTCCAATTTGCTGGTAAAACTGAATTAATGTGTCGTGAAATGATGCATGTTTAAAAAAAATTATCAGCAGCAACATGAAATGTTTGGAAAGCTCTGCTCTAGGTGTCGACACAATTCTTCACCTTCCAAGGGAAAATGGTAATTGGTACTGAATATCTTTTTTAAAGGTGAGATTTATTAATGTCAACACATGCAAACAAGATCACACAAAAAGAAATAAGAACTATAAATGCATAACATGTATCTGCAATACGAACCCCATATCCATGGGAGATGCATTCCAAGAACTCCTGTGGAAAGGATACCTAATCCATGGATAATGGCAATCTCAATATTTTGACTATACATTGGCAAGAAGAATATCATGGAATCATACAGAGAACCTAGAGCAGTGGTTCTCAATTTATGGGTCCCCAAGTGTTTTGGCCTACAACTCCCAGAAATCCCAGCCAGTTTACCAGCTGTTAGGATTTCTGGGAGTTGTAGGCCAAAAACATCTGGAGACCCCAGGTTGAGAACCACTGACCGAGAGAGACCCACAAACACTTTTGGAAGTGACTATATTTCAACATGGGTAAGTGAAACCATGGATATCAAATGCGTAGATAAAATGAGGATTGTATTTTATATCTAAAACTAATCTAAGCTATACTACATTAGATTAAACTAACACTATAATATATTACTAAAGCACTAACCTGTTACAAGAAATGCAACCCAACAAAACACTAACTTAAAAACAGAAGAACTTTGACTACCCCTAACAAACCGTAATAAAAAGAAACACATGGGTTAGTGAGAGATATTATTCCTCCATTATAGATTGAGCTAAATTCGTTCTAGTAAATGTTGCTACATTTACTAGAAGCCATTATTGCACTGTTGAAAATCTTATTGCAGAAAAAAGTCAATAAATGGTTTCTAGTTTTTCAGTAAGTCTTTAATTGGTTTATCTTTTAGAATCTATATCCATTAAGCAATTTGGGTGACTTCTGCAACCTTTGAAACCCATTCTTCTGTCACTGGTGCTTTGGCCTGTTTCCAGGTTGGAGCATATAGTATTCTTGTTGCTGCTGTCATATATCACAGGAGTAGTCCATGTTGGTAATGCTAAATAAAAATATTTCTGGTGATACTGTACAATTCTAGATAATGAAAATCAAGTGACTTCACCTTGCTTGGAGAAAGGAGCATCACCATTCACCCAACATGACTAGGAATGTTTTCCCACCAGTGTTATAGAACAGAGGCTATCATCTGTCTGTTGACCAATTTGCTCTTGCAGAATTCTGGGAAATGTAGTTCAGGGTGGAGCCTTTGGAATTCTCATCTAGAGAAGTTCTCGCCCTCAAACTACATTTCCCAGAATTCTGCAGGAGCAGATTGGACGATTGGACTACCTTCTATAACACGGGTGGGAAAACGTCCTGAACTAAACCACTGCACAAGAAACAGTAATTGGACATCAATTATATTAGAGCCATTAATAGACTTTGCAATCAATGAAAAGATGTGATCCAATAACAAAGGTAATGCAGTACAACAATGGGAGAGTCATGATATCATATACCGTATATACTCAAGTATAAGTCGACCCGAATATAAGCAGAGGCACCTAATTTTACCACAAAAAACCTGGGAAAACATTGACTTCAGTATAAGCCGAGATACCAATAAAATTACATTAAATGAGGCATCAGTAGTTTAAATGTTTTTGAATCTTTACATCAAACTGTAATTTAAGATATGACTGTCCAACTCTGATTAAATCATTATTTTCATCTTCTTCAATGTAAGTGTGCTTATGTATCCTTTTAATAACAATAGAGTGAAATAATAAATGTATTAATAATAATAGAGTAAAATAAATGTAAAAAAATAGAGTAAAATAATACATGTAATAATAATAATTAATAGAGTAAAATAATAAATGTAACAATACCAATAATAATAGCGGAAAATAATAAATATACCATATATACTTGAGTATAAGCCAACCTGAATATAGGCCACCAGGACCCTCACCCGAGTATAAGCCGAGGAGGGGTTTTTTTTTCAGTCCTAAAAAAGGGCTGAAAAATTAGGCTTATACTCGAGTATATACAAAAATCAAATAAAGAACTAAGCCAGTGCAATCATGCAACTAACCTTAAATTTAAAAGTCTTTTCCGTTGTTCTCTAGTGGTACTCGTCTGCAGAATACAAATGGCGGTAATCTCAGATAGAGTTTTGTTCATGTTCAGGCATATGCTGCTTTTCAGTCAAAATGGCCTCCAAGCACATTAAAACACAATAAAACCAAATTAATTTAATTAACCAATTGCACAGTAAAATTATTTAAAAACCCGTAGGTATATGTAAAGCAAAGCAGAAGAGAAGAAACAAACCATGCAACAAATATTTTGGTTATGTGGACAGGTTTCCCTATTTCAGAAATTTGAGAAGGGAAGGAGATAGATTGGCCTTTCACTTTGTGCTACAACTTTTTAAAAAAATATGTTTTATTGTAAGCACAGGTATAATAATATCAAAACTCTTCACCATTTCAATATACATATCAAATGACATTAACCTTGCTAATTCCACTTTATCTCCCACTTATGTCTATCAGTTTTTCACCCCAGTGCTACAACTGACATCATGATAGTTGTTAGAGTCGTCCAGCATCTCTGTGTTGTCAAATAATATGCTGTGTCCAGGTTGGTTCATCAAGTGCTCTGCTATGGCTGACTTCTCAGGTTGAATAAATCTGCAATGTCTTTCATGTTCCTTGATTCGTGTTTGGGCAATGTTGCGTTTGGTGGTCCTTATATGGTGGTCCATGGCTGCATGGTATACTGTAGACTCCTGCAGAGGTGAGAGGATCCCTCTTGTCCTTTGCTGAATGTAGCATTTGATGAATTTTCTTTGTGGGTCTGTAGATAGTTTGTGGGTTGTGTTTCTTCAGTTTTCTTATGCGGTCAGTGGTTCCCTTGATGTATGGTAAGAACACTTTTCCTCTGGGGGGATCTTTGTCTTTGCTCTCCTGGCTTGTTCTTGGCCTTGCAGCTCTTCTGATGTCTGTGGTAGAGTATCCATTGACCTGTAGAGCCCAGTTTAGAAGGCTCAATTCACCTTGGAGGAAGTGATGTTTGCAGATTCTTTTTGCATGGTCTGGCAGGGCTTTAATTGTGCTTCTGGAACATAGCCATACAGTCCGGAAAACTTACAACAACTCAGTGATTCGGCCATAAAAGCCTTCGACAACACTAATTTCACAGTTAAGCCTCCTGGAATCTGTCCTTTCTTGTAAGATCAAATCAATATTTCCCCACAGACCAGCCAGTCTGAACAAGCACACTTTTGTGGGTTCCACTTTACAAGGGAGAACCAGAACACTTCCGAGCTAGCAGGCCTTGCGGGATGAACAGATGAACAATAACAATTTCTCTGGCTCCTGGGGGAATAGAAGAGTGTACCTCAATTAAGCCAGGAACAGCTAGATTTCATCTTCCCTGCCATTCCTTTTCCCTTGTGTGACATGTCTTGCTTAGATTGTATGTTTAAGATGAGCAAGTTGTATGATTTTCAGGGAGGTTTTTTGGTTGATGAGTAGGATCTAAATTTTTCCAATGCACAATAAAATTCATTGTGGGCACAAGCCCAGTGGGCACTATTAGCTTCATGTGTTCAGTCCCAGAAAAGCCAAGTCCTACATGACTGTAATAGTAACTAAAGGACAATTGTTCAGTTTTAGTCATTTATTAAAAGTCTAGGTTCTACACGTTATAATAAGTAAACACTGGAGACATTTGAACAATGCTGCTGTTTCACATATTCAAAGTGTACAGGCAGTCCCCAAGTTACGAACAAGATAGGTGTTGTAGGTTTGTTCTTAAGATGAATTTATATGAAAGTTGGAACAGGTACTTTTTTGAACTTTAACTCCAGATATACACATACACACAAACAAACACACACACATATATAGGCTTTTGATAGCATAGGGAAGGGTTAACACCTCTGCAATGTTTGTTTTGCTGTCACTTCACTTTCTGTCCCTGTGATAATTGGATTATGAAAATTTGGCTTGTTGTGGAAACAAGGATTGGTGAGAAAGCTTCAGTAGAGAACCTTTTCCCATGCTAACTTTTCGAGGAGTGAATTTCCTTTCCTAGGGGTAGATTTATCTCACTCTCTGTTGTCTCTCTCCCGTTCTTAACTAGGATTCGGATATTTCTAACTCAGGTACTGGCTGTACTAGGGTCAAGAATATTAAAGATGCCCAAGTGGTTTGGCTGAACTAACATGAACATGCTCCCTCTGTGAGCACCAAGTAACCAAAACATACTATGGGTGTATCTACACTGTAGAATTAAAGCAGTTTGACACAACTCTAACTGCCATGGCTCAATGCTATGGCATGATGGGAGCTATAATTCTACTAGGTCTTTAGCTACACCAGAGTACAAAACTCAGGATTCCATAGCATAATATTGTCATTAAACTGGTATTAAACTGCATTGATTTTGCATTGTAGATGCACTCTCTATCCTCAACCAGTCCAACTTTCTTTTTAACAACAACAACAACCACCACCACAACAACACACCAGACCTCACGGTTGTGGAAAAGAAAAAAGTATGGATTATCAATGTCGCCATATTAGGTGACAGTCAAATTGATGAAAAACAACAGGAAAAACTCAGCTGTTATCAGGACCTCAAGATTGAACTGCAAAGGCTTTGGCATAAACCAGTGCAGGTGGTCTCAGTGGTAATCGGCACACTGGGTGCTGTGCCAAAAGATCTCAGCCGGCATTTGGAAACAATAAACATTGACAAAATTATGATCTGTCAACTGCAAAAGGCCACCTTACTGGGATCTGCACGCATCATCCGAAAATACATTACACAGTCCTAAACACTTGGGAAGTGTTCGATTTGTGATTTTGTAATACGAAATCCAGCATATATATCTCATTTGCTGTGTCATACTATATCTTTGTGTCAATAATAATAATAATAATAATAATAAAAACTTTATTTATACCCCGCTCCATATCCTGAAGGACTCGGGGCGGCTTACAATAGAACAAGCCCAAAACAGTATTACATCAATAAAACAGTAACACAATAAAATCATAATATAATAACACATCTTTAAAGGATTCTTTAAAGGATTTTGGAAATAAAGTTAGATATTATAAAGTGAATTGGCTTTGACTTTAGTCAAATATGTCCTGGTATTTTGTTTTTGTTTTTTGAAACCTAATTTCCAAATTGGAGGAAGAAAAAACTACTGAGCACAGACACCTGTCATTTAAACAAGAAATACCAGGGTGTCTGGATGAAGGTGCCAGCTCTTATCCTTAGTCGTATGAAAAACTGCACTGGTTTATGCCAAGGCAGGATTTTGCTTCGCCTGGAGCTCAGCTTCTGAATGACTCCACCCAGTTCCTGCTAGACTGGCCTTGAAAGTTGGCTAATTGGCTACTCCGGAACAAAGAAAAATAAAGAAAAAGCCAAAGCCTCGCTATATGGGCACACACCCAGTCTAGTATGTTGAACAACTTCTCCTCCGTTCTCCTGGTTAGCTTTTAGCATCAAGACAGTCTCTTTGTTTTCTGGAACATTGTTTTTGGTGAATTTGTGCATCTTGTTGTGCAGCCCTTGATGTTATCGTCAGACCTCCACAATTGTGATTTAATTTTTGCATTTGATTGTTTGTTGATTTAATTAATATGATATCTCCAGCAATCCCTAGATATGACTCTATGCCTTGCAGACAATCTACGATCATTTTCCATCAAATTTTAACCTTAATGTTGTGCTGGAGAACCTAAAGATTCCGAGACAGGTATTCCCTAAGATAAAAAAGTGTATTGTCGAAGGCTTTCATGGCCAGAATCACACGGTTGTTGTGTGTTTTCCGGGCTGTATGGCCATGTTCCAGAAGCATTCTCTCCTGACATTTTGCCCACATCTATGGCAGGCATCCTCAGAGATTGTGAGGTATATTGGAAAAAACTAAGCAAGTAAGGTTCATATATCTGTGGCAGATCCAGAGTTGGAGAAGGAACTCTTGTCTGTTGGAGGCCAGTGTGAATGTTTTAACTAATCACTTTGATTAGCATTAATGGCCTTGCCAGAGTCATGTCTTGGCTTCTTCCTGCCTGGGGGAATCTTTTGTTCAGATGTGTTAGCTGCCCCTGGTTGATTCATGTTTGGAATTCCTCTGTTTTCAGAGTGTTGTTCCTTATGTACTGTTCTGATTTTAGAATTTTTTAAATACTGGTAGCTAGATTTTATTCATTTTCATGGTTTCTTCCTTTCTGTTGAAAATGTCCACATGCTTGGACACAGTATATTGAGAACACAGAAATGCTGGACCACTCTAACAACTATCATGTCAGACTACACAGAAAAGCCATTGAAATCCACAAGCATGTGGACAATTTCAGAGATAGGTGCTCCAGCAATCAGATATGGAGATTAAGATTTAATTATCAATTTCAAAACAAAACATGCTACATGCAAGATGTTTACACCTGTGAGAAGATCCATGATGTAAATCCTGGAAGCCAGGTTGAGTGCATTTGGGTAAATGTTAATCGGGGGGGAAAAACAACAGGAACGTCATCGTTGAGGTCTACTACAGACCTCCAAGACATACTGGAGACCTAGATGATATCGTCCTAGGACAGATGACCATACAGTCAGAAAGAAGCAATGTGATAGTAATTGGAGATTTTAACTATCCTAGTATTTTTTGGAAATAATCTCTGCCAAGAATATCAGGTCCAACAAATTCCTCATATAATCCAGTTTAGAGCAGAAAACTTGGGACCAGATCCTGGGATATAGGGACTGTTTGGTAGGGCCCTTAGACACAGAGCAATGGATTCAAATTTCAGGAAAAGAGATTCCACCGAAACATTAGGAAGAAATTCCAGACAGTAGGAGATGCTGTTCGGTAGTGAAACATGCTGTCTCGGAATGTGGGGCCCTTCCATGCAGCCATATAACCCAGAATATCAAGGCAGATAATCCACAATATCTGCTTTGAACTGGATTATCTGAGTCCACACTGTCATAATCCAGCTCAATGTGGATTTTATATAGCTGTCTGGAAGGGGCCCTGCTGGAGTCCCCTTCTCTGGAGGTTTTTAAACAGAGTTGTATGGCCATTTGTATGGCTTTGGTTGTGTGTTCCTGCGTGGCAGGAGGTTGGACTAGATGGCCCTTGGGGTCCCTTACAAATCTCATTCTATGATTCTGAAACACAGTTATTGCTGATGATATGCAACAGGAAACAGATATTTTACCACTAAGGGTGTGTCTCTTCTAAACACATAATAAGTGTGCGATCTAGTTTGACACTAAGTAGGAGGATTTGTCAAACAATAGGTTAAGCATGTAATGAGGAACTGCATGAGTTCCTCTCTTTTCTGTGATAAATAGTATTTGGGGAATAGAGATGGGAAAAAAAGGATTTTGCAAAAGTCATGTATTGGTGCTGATGGTAACTTCCCTCAGGGATAACAGCAGTTTTGTATTGTGCTACAGTAGAGTCTCACTTATTCAACACTTGCTTATCCAACGTTCTGGATTATCCAATGCATTTTTGTAGTCAATGTTTTCAATATATCGTGATATTTTAGTGCTAAATTCGTAAATACAGTAATTACTACATAGCATTACTGCGTATTGAACTACTTTTTCTGTCAAATTTGTTGTATAGCCTGATGTTTGGATGCTTAATTTGTAAAATCATAACCTAATTTGATGTTTAATAGGCTTTTCCTTAATCCCTCCTTATTATCCAACATATTCGCTTATCCAATGTTCTGCCGGCCCGTTTATGTTGGATAAGTGAGACTCTACTGTATTTGTTATTTTCTTTTAAAAGGAAATTTTTTATTTACAACACGTTTGATTTTTGATAGTTTAATTACATTTTTAAATGTTTGTTGCGAAATTTTACCTATTCTGTTTTAACTGTTTTAAGCCACTCTGAGACCGGAGTTGTGGAAAAAATAGATATAAATGAATGCAATTATAATGATACTAATTGTGATTTTGATTAGGAGGAGTTCAGTATGGTAGGGATGCTACTTTCCCATTTGCCAAATTATGTGTTCTCTGGTTTGGCCCAGAATGCTTCCCTATGTTTTTACATATAATTATAATAATTATAATAAGCTGTTGGTTATTTTTTAGTCATGAGCAATGGCATCTGTAGTGCAATCCAACCAAGAATAGATGGCTGAAAGTGAACTGTAGTCTTCAAGGTGATATTTTGTTCTTCCTGCAACTGACTTATATGACTACTTTCTAGAATTGATTAAAATCATATGTCAGATCTGTCTTGCCAAAAGTTTGGCTTCCCTTATGCTGTTACATTTTTGTTCTTTACTATATTTTCACCAATTGAGGTTCTCGGTTTTTGTCCAATGCAGTCTTTGCCTGCAATCTTCTGCGAGATTCTCCCAAACTCGGTTTTCATTTTATTTCATTTTATTAACATCCACAGTTTACTGAAAATTAATAATTGAATCATGACCTTCAAGGGCAGAAGGCATAACAGAATTTCAGCAATGGGAAGAGGGACACAGACTGAGCAGTCAACCATATGTTCAGATTCTCAGTCATTCACTCATTCCCAGCACTTCTTCCCTTGCTGTCAGATACGTCCTTGAGAAAGAGTGAAGCAACCGCCAATTAATTAATTTCAAGTTCAGAGGAGAGCAAGAGTATCTTTGTCATGCTGCCCTTGTAGCACTGGCAGCCAATCTGGCTTTTAGTTTAAAATGAATTACAAATGAATCTGTCCTAAGGCAGTGGTGGGAAAAGTAGGTCTCTAGGAGCTACTTGGGGCCTTCAGGTCTGCTTTGACCTCTCCAGTATCCAGATCCCCTTCTTCTGGCCAAAAGAACAAAAAATGACTTGACTTTCCAGAAAGCCTAATGGGGTGGCAATATTTAAATAGGTTGCAGTCCTCCACACCATTTAACATGAAAAAATCTTACTTTTTCATTGAAAAAAGTGGGGAATACACCTTATAGCACAATGATGGGCAAGCTTTTGCGCTTGGTGTGTCAAAATTCACCAAAAAACCTAGCATGACTTGGGTGGTGTGTCACTTCGAGAAAAAAACACCCATAATTTCGCAATATGTGTAGTTTAAATAACAAAAATGTATAATTGTAATATATAACTATTTACTACCCTTATTTCCATGTACAACGATCTATGGTACCTCTTGCAGTTTCCACGCTGATTTCTCTCTATTCTAGTTTCAATGTTGTCATGAATAATGAATAATAGTAATAATATGATAATATACTACAATAATAATAGAATAATAATAGAATGATTTTTTTTATATATATATATATATATATATATATATATATATATATATATATATATATCTGTAATGTGCATAATTCCCATTGAGTAAACAACACAACCACTGGACCAAATCACACCAAATTTGGCCACAAAAGACATAGTCATCCAATCAATCTGCAGGCGGCAGCGTGTCAGCAAAAATGGCTAGGCGTGTCAGTGTTGACACGCATGTCATAGGTTGGCCATCACTGTTATAGCACATGGATTTATAACCCCGACACCATCTCCTGGAGGGGACTCAGGGCGGCCCATAGAAGCACTCCAAGTGCCGCATATAAACAATAATACATAATATACACAATGACATAAGTGTTAAAAACAGCAACACACATAAAATTTCACTAATAAAATTATAAGAAATGTAAAATTATAAAATTTCCTGAAACGCATTAGAATCTGCTAATAAATCTGGGAATTCAAAGTGCGGAGTGGCACAATCCGTGGGTCATCAAACTGACCATAGATTACACAGAGTCTGGATCAGAGATTGGCTAACTCTACATAACATCAAGATCTTAAATCTACAAGGGTTGAATGAAAAGTAATGCCTCCACCTTCGTTACTTGTGTTTGGATGGGAATATTTTAATAAATCAAACACAAAAATAATCCCTAGAATGTGCTCTTTAACTACCACTATTCACTTTTCCACATAATCACCAGACAATTGGATACATTTCTGCCAACGATGAACAAGTTTTCTGAAGCCGTCATGGAAGAAGTCGACACTCTTGTTTCCGCAACCAGCGTCTTACAGTACCCATCGTGCACAGATCTTCCGATAGTGAAGCAAAGCAATAATGTGACCCACACGTTCTTGTGAAATGCCGATTATGCTTAAAATTTCTCTCTGAGTGATACGACGATCATCCTGAATCAATCTGTCAACCTTTGCTTGTGAAACTGAGTGGATGCTGTCATAGGACAGCTCTTTGTTTGTCACACAAGTCAGATGTTCCCACCTCAACATCTTTAAACTTAAACTCACCCAACGATGCACAGTATTCACATCAACACAATCACCATAAACAGCTTGCATTCTCTGATGAATCTCCTTTGGGGTGAAACCTTCTGCTGTCAAGAATTCAATGACTGCATGTTGTTTAAGTCGCATGGACCGACCGTCTGCGCAGGGTTCCATACTTTGCACTTTAATAACACAACCGTTCAATGCTAAGGCTTCCTGCCAAATGGAACTGTAGAGGAGAGTCTACTGAACAAGCCAGTACCTGCCGCATACCAGTACTGCCATCTGTTGAGGAGTTACAAAGGTGGAGGCATTACTTTTAATTCAACCCTCGTAGAAGGCTTTGATCTAAGGACGGGATAGCATGCGTACATTTGGTATGGTAAAACAAAAAAGGGGGAAAAATCGGCAATCATTTCATTAGATCAACCCTAATAAAAACATGGGAGAAGTCCAAGAGTAGGTTCTATCCTAAAACACCAATGTGGTTATCACTCTTGGAGGCATCACAAAGAAGTTTATTAGGGCAGGAAGAAGATCTGAATTACAAAGAAGTACTTAAGAGACAAGGGAAAGAAATGACTATTAAAACACAACAAGAACTAAATTTAAGATGCAAAAATATATTTACAAATAAAACAATGCTTTAAGAAAGATGAGAAATTGGATTTATGGAAAAAGAAACATTTTGGGATAAAACCATAACAATGGAAAAGAAAATAATTACTATAATATATAAGAAATGTATTAGAATTGAACACCGAGAAAGAACAAGTCAAGGAGCGCATGATCAGATTGGCTAGGAACATTGGCAGACTGATCCAAATGGAAGAATGGGAAAGATGTTGGAACAGAAATTTACCTATGCATATGACTTAAAAGAGAATTGGATGAAAATGATGTACAGATGGTACATGACACCACAAAAATTAGGTAAATAAAATACTATAACAATGCAAACACGAACTGTTGGAAGTGTGAAAAACAAGAGGGAACCTTTTACCATACATGGTGGTCATGTAAGAAAGCTAAGTAATTTTGGAGAGGAATTCACGAAAATGTGTGAAAGTTACTGGATAAAAAAAAATCCAAATGAAACCAGAAACATACCTATTAGGAATGTCAGACTTAACATTGGGAACAAATAAGGAAAAATAACTAACATACATGACAACAGCTGCAAGGATCATGTATGCAAAGTATTGGAGACAAGCCAAAAATACCATCAATAGAAGAATGGCATACTAAAATACTGGATATAAGAAATATGGAAAAAATGACATTTTATGTCAAAATATCATGAAAAACCATAAAAAGAAATAGTCTGGAAAGGAATAAAAGAATGTTAGATACAAAAAGACTAGAAAAGGATATATTTAAGGAAGTTAATATTATACTAATTGTCCCCACCCCTTGTTCCCACCTTCCTTTCATTTTGTCATTTTTTATTATTGCTGTAAAATAGCCTAAATAAAGATTTTAAAAAAGATTTCACAGAGTTAAAGACCTGTCTGAAAAGCCATGTTTTTAAACTCGCCTGAAAGGCTTAAAGAGTGGGAGCTAATCTAAATTCTTTTGGGTAGGTATTCCAGAGCCGGGGAGCCACCACCAAGAAGGCCCTCTCTCACCACCACCACCAACATGTTAGGGATTCCTCTTCTTCAGAAGAGGAAGGGGAGCAGGAAAGTGTTCATGAATCTGAGGGGGGGTTGGAATCTGAGGAGGAGATTTTGTAAGTACCCACATTTCAGGAGAGGTGAAAGGAAACAGAGCAGAGACATCATTCAGCTAGAATTGCTGCCAGAAATGCAGCTGAGTAATTGGGAACTGCCCTAGCAGCTGTGAGGAAACTCAGGGCTATAAAGTAGAAGCAGGTGCAGTCAACTTTTGCTGGTAACAAACTGACTCTAAAACCTAAGCCTTCGCTCCCCTTGTGCCTGCTTTGAGTCTGCATCTGGGAAACTGCTCCTAAGGATTTATTGCTGTCTCTTTGTCTGAAGTAAGGCTGCTACTTGATTTGGAATTGATCAGAGACTTAAGAACTGTGTTTGCCCTAAGACTTCTTTGCTTCCTTTTGCATTATACCACTGAGTGTGCTGTTCTTTATGTTTTGCTGAAGTAAAGGAGTTTTCATTTACTTATCACATTGTTTTAAGGCTGTTCTTGAAAGACAAAACAGGACACAACCGTACTTGAGATGGTGGTTGGACTGAGAGAAGGGCCTCCCCAGCAGATCTCAATTCCCGCACCCGTTCATATGTTTGCAATGTGTATTGTGGGTGTTTTACAATTTTAAAATAAAATTGTATTAATTTTTTAAAATTTTTTTAAAGGAGATTCCTGTTGCTTTATGACAGGTGTGGGTATCATGGGTTTTTCACATGTTGTTGAATGCATTTACTCACTCTTGGCTATGCTCTCTGGGGCTGCGAAATTTCCACCCCTACATTAAGCCCCAAATTCTGATTTCAACAGGAACAGAAATGGTCTGTTTGCAGCCCACTTCTACCTACTTTGTTCAAAGAACAACACATATTGGTTTAAAGCTGTCTTGTCATCATGGTTTGATAGATCACAAAAAAACCCTGAATCCCAAATTTTGATTTCATGCTAAAATGCCAAAAAAAAATGATTTGTTTATGTTATTGTATAAATAACATAAATGGGTTGGCAATTTGAAGCCGCAGATCAGGGTGAACTCCGCTGTTAGCCCTAGCTCCTGCCAACCTAGCAGTTCAAAAACATGCAAATGTGAGTAGACTGCTTCGGTGGGAAGGGAATAAAGTTGCCCATGCAGCTGTGCCAGCAACACAACCAGGAGGTGTCTGCGGACAATAGGCTACTCAGCTTAGAAATGGAACAAGAGCACCTTCTAGGCTTGTCCGATCGATGGAAAAAATGTTTCAATTCTCGTTTCTAAAGTAGGGGGTGCCGGCTCTTCGATATAGAAATTATTTCTTAATGTTTCACCAAAATTTTCAGATATTTCCGAAAATTCGTAATGTTTCTAAAATGTTTCTAAAATGGCGGACGCGCATGCGCAATCGCCAAAAAACAGGAAACCGGGGGGGACTTTTCTGGGGGTCTCCCGCCCCCATTTCTTGAGCTATTCGCATCAAATTTGGTACAGTGGGAGAACACATTCCACACTCTTTGCTCAACAAATTGCAGAATGTTTCCTGTCTCCTATGATTTTTGACGAATTTTCATAACTTTTTATAATACACTATTTTTCAATATTTGAAGAAACCTGTTCCTGGTTTGAAAGTCTTATTTCCTGTTCAATTGGGTTCTTATCACTGTAAAAGTCCCTCTTCTACTTGTATAGACTTTGGATTAGAAATGCAGCACACGCCAAGCAATGCCTTGACAGGATTGGCAACATCCTTTGGAAACTATAAATTGCTGTGGACCCTCTATTGAATCAAATCAATGTCTGACTTTGTGATTGCAGAAATAAAACTCAGCCCAAGGCTTGGGAATAGAAATGGAGCGTGAGGGAAGCAATGCCTTGGCGGGTGCCCCACGTCCTTTGGAAACTATTTCTTCCAATGTACCCTTTAGGTTTGAAAACAATGTGTGTCTTTGTGATTGCTGCAATAACACTCAGCCCGGGGGCTTGGGATTACAAATGGAGCGGGAGGGAAGCAATGCACTTGCAGGAACGCAGACGTCCTTTGGAAACTATTATTTTCAAGTCCCCCCCCTTTCAGGATTGCAAAGAAGGGCTGATGTGGTGAATGCTAAATTCCAAAAAAGAAAACAGAAAGGCAAAAAGTCTCCCACAGGAGTAGATGGAAAGCACCCCAAGCTCAGCACTAGCAGGGACGCAGATGTCCTTTGGAAAAAAAAAGTTCCCTAAAGCCAGCCACAGCAAGGACTCTGCCCCAAGCCCCCAGCCAATTTCCCCCCAAAAAAACACAATATCGAACCAGCAACAACAGAAACACTCTACCCCCAGTTAGCCCTCTCTCCCCCAAACAAGCAAGCAGCAGCTTCCCAGCGCGCGCCAAACACCCTCTCTCCTCGGTATCCCAACCCAGAATGGCTTGGGTCAGCTGCGGATGGGGATTTTTATAGAGATCCTCCACGTGGACACCGAGGACGCTAGCCCCCACCTTTGGCAGCCATCGTGGAAGACTCTGATTGGCCAGGGAGCGGCCATGTTAGGCTGCGCTAGGCTCCCATTCATGTTAGGTTGCAGAAACAAAAAATAAAAAATAAAAAATAATTTTTAAAAAATATTAAAAATAATTTTTTGGAAGGAAAAAAATTAACGAAAATTTTAAGAAACAATTAGAGAATGGGCTAACGATGGTTCGAATTACATTGCCAGTTGTGCCCAGGGAAAACGTTTCAATACTCATTTCAAAAAACGAGAACAATCCGAAATAATTACGAAACAAGAAACATAACGAATATTTGGACAACCCTAGCACCTTCCCATGGCCTGAGTTGAGCACTACCTCCAGAAAGCCAGAGATGAAAGAGGAAGCCTTTACCTTTGTTCTGTGTGTTTGTATGTCATTGTTATTCCACTGTATTAAAGGCTCTGAATGTTTGCCTATCTGTGTATGTTATAATCTGCTCTGAGTCCCCTCGGGGAGATAGAGCAGAATATAAACAAAGTGTTATGATTATTATAATAAGAGTAAACGAGCTGTATGTACTTCACACTGTTGCTAATACTGTAGTTTGATGCCAGGATGTAGTGATGCACAAACACGCCTGCATGGTTTAATTTACTAAAAATATTTCTATCACTACAATGTTATTTGTAGGACAGGCTTCACTTTACTTAGGGCTGATTCACAGAGAAATTTCTGAGGAGGAAAATGTGGTGACTCCCCCACTATAATTCCAATGTAGCCAAAAGGTTTTGTATATTTTCTTCCTAAAAAACCTCAGGCAGCTAGATTCTTAAAATGGCAAGCTCGTAGGTACTACTCGGAAAGATAGCTTACGAATCTGAATGTTGGAGATCACTATATGATGTGGGAAACATTTGTGAATTAATCTGTCTGGACTACTGATAAAGAACTGATTTGGCCACTGACCTTTGAGCAAGTGACTTGGACTGAATTGCCCCTGCCAATAAGACAAGAAAATAAAACATGCCATGACTTCTGAGACAAACCTACAATTTAGAAATGCAATTACATTGCTTTCTCCCAATCAGTCATAAGGCTGGCAGAGGTACAAAGGTCTCCTCCAATTTTCTTTCATAGGTTAAGTTTTATGTAATAGTTTTTAATGACCGCAAGAAGTTTATGAGAGGAAATGGCAGCAGTAGGAAAACAGATTGGACAGAACAGTTCTAATTGAGGTGGATAAGAATGAGCCAGGAAAATTGTAATTTTTAAAAAAATCTGTAGTCTAATTTCACTGGGAAAAAGGATTCTGGTGCTAGCTCCAAGCTGACATAGGGTGCATCTACTCTAGAATCAATGCCATTTGACACCTTTTTAACTGCCATGGCTTAGTGCAATGTGTAATCATTAAGTTGTAGTTTGGGGAGGCACCAGCACTCTTTGGCAGAGAAGACAAAAGGCCTTGTGATTCCATGGCATTGAACCATGACACTTACAGTGGTGTCAAACTGCATTAATTCTCCAGTGTACTGTACATGCTTCCATAAACAAGAGCAGAATTTGGTGAGCTACTTTCAACATGTTGTCGAAAGCTTTCCTGGCCGAAATCACTGGGTTGCTGTGAGTTTTCTGGGCTGTATGGCCATGTTCCAGAAGCATTCTCTCCTGACGTTTCACTCACATCTAGGCAGACATCATCAGAGGTTGTGAGGTCTGTTGGAAATTAGGCAAGTGGGGTTTATATATCTGTGGGAGGTCCAGGGTGGGAGTAGTTAAAAAATACTCTCTAAAATCAGGAGGGTAAGTAAAGAACAACACTCAGAAGAGGGGAATTCCAGACAAGAAACAATCAGGTCCAGTTAACACCTCCCAACAAAGGATTCCCCAAGCAGAAATTAGCCAGGCTTTGAAGCTTCAAAGTTATTCAGTGCTGATCAAGGTGGCCAATTGCAATATTCACACTTGTCTCAGGCAGACAAGAGTTCTTTCTCCCACCCTGAACATTCCACAGATATATAAACCCCACTTGCCTAGTTTCCAACACACCTCACAACCTCTGAGGATGCCTGCTATAGATGTGGTTGAAAGGTCAGGAGAGAATGCTTCTGGAACATGGCTATACTTTTAACATGATTACATTGAATGAAATGTTGCAATCATCCTTTAATGAGCAATAATAATAATAATAATAATAATAATAATAATAATAATAATAATAATTATTATTATTATTTATATCCCGCTTTTCTCCCTCACAGAGTCCCCAATGGCACAGCGGATTAAGCCGCTGAACTGCTGAACTTGCTGACTGAAAGGTCAGCAGTTCAAATCCGGAGAGCAGGGTGAGCTTCTGCTGTTAGCCCCAACTTCTGTCAACCCAACAATTCAAAAATATGAAAATGTGAGTAGATCAACAGGTACAGCTCTGGCATGAAGGTAACAGAGCTTCATGGAGGAGTCTACGGACATCGCTGGCTCTTCGGCTTAGAAATGGAGATGAGCACCAACCCCCAGAGTGAGACATGACTAGACTTAATGTCAGGGGAAAACCTTTATCTTTACCTTTTTCCATCTCAGGATTCGAAGTGGCTTACAACATATTAAAATCATGTAAACAACAATCCAAATACACTGATCAAAAGTATAAAACATCATAAAATAGTTTAAAACAATAATACACGTTCACATGACATCATGTCAGATCATATTGCACTTTGTTTAGTTGTAAGGTAATGCTGTGGGTCCCAGAGCATCATCCTACTACCGTTCAGTTATGTGGGTTTTCATAGTGTCATATTCATTAATCTTAAAAGTAACTTTCCCCCAAAAAGCCATAATTCCGGAACTTAGAATCATAGAGTTGGAAGAGACCTCATGTGCCATCCAGTCCAACCCCTGCCAAGAAGCAGGAAAATCACATTCAAAGCACCCCCGACAGATATCCACCCAGCCTCTGCTGAAAAGCCTCCAAAGAAGGAGCCTCTACTACACTCCAGGGGAGAGAGTTCCACTGCTGAACAGCTCTCACAGTTAGGAAGATTCTCCTGATGTTCAGGTGGAATCTCCTTTCCTGTAGTTTGAAGCCATTGTTCCATTGCGTCCTAGTCTCCAGGGCAGCACAGAACAAGCTTGCTCCCTCCTCCCTATGACTTCCCCTCACATATTTGTACATGGCTATCATGTCTCCTCTCAGCCTTCTCTTCTGCAGGCTAAACGTGCCCAGCTCTTTAAGCCGCTCCTCATAGGGCTTGTTCTCCAGACCCTCAATCATTTTAGTCACCCTCCTCTGAACACATTCCAGCTTGTCAACATCTCCCTTCAACTGCGGTGCCCAGAATTGGACACAGTATTCCAGGTTTGGTTTGACCAAGGCAGAATAGAGGGGTAGTATGACTTCCATAGATCTAGGCACTATACTCTTATTTATGCAGGCCAAAATCCCATTGGCTTTTTTTGCCGCTGCATCACATTGTTGGCTCATGTTTAACTTGTTTTCCACAAGGACTCCAAGATCTTTTTCACACGTACTGCTCTCAAGCCAGGCATCATCCCCCATTCTGTATTATTGCATTTCATTTTTTATGCCTAAGTGAAGTATCTTGCCTTTGTCCCTGTTGAACTTCACTTTGTTATTTTCGGCCCATCTCTCTAATCTGTTAAAATCATTTTAAATTCTGCTCCTGTCAAGCTTAGATCTAGAAAACTCAAGGGTGGTCTTCAACTCACTACTAGAACCGCCTATTTCAGGGTCTTCCACTGGCAGAAACGGCCCTGGTGAAAGATTTACAGCTTCAGAGCTTTCCACAGATAGACCAGTCCTATAGTTTGTTACCAGGTGAGAGTATAGTGGAATCAGTAGCATCCAGATAACACCATGTGCAAAAGACTCAGACCAGGCAGAGGAATTGAAAAGAACAAAGGAAACTTTACTCTTGCTTGTTGAGTTGAAATATAAAACAGTTCTGCAATCTTACAATGTCCATGTAGTTGCATAAGATCAATGACTAATCAATCAGCATCAATATATACAGCATAGCATATTCAAAACCACTACTTGACCGTAGCTAGAGAGCCCTGTCTTTTTCTGTGGTCTCCCTCCAAGCTCAAATTCCAACTGACATTCTCAGCCACCTGCCATCAAACAGATACATTGTTTTAGGCGTGGCTTTGCCTCTGCAAAACTCAGCTCCCTTTATTTTGCAGAGATCTCTTGCAAACATCTTTGCAAGGATTTCTTTACACACACACATAGCAATTTGGCGCAATATAGTTCACATGTGCGCCTCCACTGGTGGGATTCCTTTTTAAATAGAAGAGAGCTGTGTCTACCCCATCCTAACCTCTTCTGGCTGTCTGATGCCGATGTTAGCATTGGCCTGTTGTTTCCGCGGTCGTTCCTCCATCTACCCATGAAACAAATTCTCCAGCTCAGCTAACTTAATCATAAAACAGTTGATAAAAATAGAAGATCAATTCCCAGGAATTCTTAAGGGAACCAAAAGCATGTTTCATATCCATGCTTCAAGATTATCTGCTTTCAAAAACTGTATAATCCCAAATTAATAACAGTAGTTTACTGTGACAGTAGTGACAAGGATATTGTTAAGCACAGTCTAAAAAGATGACATTGGAAATCAGAAGAAAATAAATGATTGCCATATTTAGATGCATTTAACACTGGGATGCTGATGCAGGTTTGCTCTGCACATCTACCAGAAATAATCGAATGTTATTGAATCATATAGAATTCATGCAGCCTGTGCTATTATGGCCATAAATTAAAATGACAATTTATTGGGTAGCGGCTTCTCCTTTGGAATAGTGTCTCTAATCTCATGTTGTCTTTCTAAAGCGGCTTGCCGGGTACAGCATGCATGATGTGATTTTCTTTTACAGCTAAATTATGACTCCAGCATGATTGATCTCCCCCAAGCTATTTTGAGATTCCCTAACTGCTTAAAAGTGTCAGTGTATTGCATGTTTGCTAAAGCTGAGGGAGAGGGGGAAAGCATCTTAGAGTGATTTTGGTGCAATAAAATGATCACTTTTACAAAAGGAATCTCATTCCCTGGAACAGGATTAGACTAGGTTAGTAAAAGAAATGATTCTCAGGTGCATCTACTGGGATATATGCACATGAATAAGGTCACAACCAGAACAATTTCAGAAAAAAACCCGACATTGCTATCCATGTATCTCTGAATGTGGAACCCATGAAGCTCCAGAAGTTGTTGGATTACATCATCCATGCACATTGGCTATACTGACAGGGGTTGATCTCACAGGTCTCAAACCATTATTTTAATCTCATAGGTCCCATGGCTTTCTGCCGTGGTGTGGTGCCTTCATAAAACACCAAAGGGCCACCTCACTCAGGCCCCATCTACACTGCCATATAAAATCCTGATTGTCTTCTTTGAACTGGATTATATGACAGTGTAGACTCATATAATCCGGTTCAAAGCAGATAATGTGGATTATCTGATTTAATAATCTGGATTATATGGCAATGTAGAAGGGGCCCCCAAAATGGGTTTCATATCTTAGGACCCTTCTACATAGGCCCTAAATGCAGATAAAATATTACATGTAATATTACTAATATTACAGTATAGTGGTATAGTTCAATATAGTAATATATAATGCTAATATTGTGCTATGCTAATAATATAATATATTGTATGTACATATAATTTGTAAGCCGCTCTGAGTCCCCTTTGAGGTGAGAAGGGTGGCATATAAATGTAGCAAATGAATAATAAATAAATAAATAAATAAATAAAAGGGATGGAGGCTAAATGACATTTAACAAAAATGTGGGCTGATTTGGATTAATAGCTGAAAAACATGTGTTAAAAAGGTGCACTCAAAACCCGTTTTCGGTCAAAAAATGTGCATGTTCGCACGACTGTATATCCCTGCAGTCAAGGAAAACATGTTACTTCATTCCTATACACTGGTGTGGATTGCTCCAGTGCATGTCTGCATTTTAAAATCCTGAAACAGCTGATGAGAGATGTAAACAAATGGAGACACAGGCACATAGGTGGCTAAATGGAAGCACAATTGGAAAGCAATTACAATGAGGACTCTTTGAAACCATTGCTTTGTTCTGATGTTTATGAAATCAAACAGAGCTTGAATTTACAGTAGGGTGAGGAGATATAATAAATCTGCTTGTGGGTACATTCAAATATCTACATCACTACATATGAGGTCCTGCACATCTTGGAGTGTCAATTAAAAAAATGTTAAAGTAAATTTCTGCTGGATGTCTTTGTCCATCTTGTGGGTTTCTGAAATCTGCTATAAATGAAGGTGTCAGGAGAGTGGGGGACCATTTACTGGGACTGACAGCTTTATGTTTGGGCTTGCTTTCAGGTCCCACGATTTTTTGTCCCACTTCTTTGATCCGGATTATGACACTGTCTGGAAGCTCCCTTAGTTCCAATGAATATTCTTGTGTCCTAAGGCCTGACTGAATACTTGTGTTGCATTGCCAGAGAAGTTAAGATCAACATTGTCAGTGTAGTACACTCTGTCAGGGACATAAACACCTTGGAGTGTCACATAATATATAATGCTCTAAGTGGAAACACCACACAAACCTAAATCCATCTTCTGTGATGAGTAATGGCTGCAATAGCAGACAAGAAGTGATAGTTTCAATGGTGAGGGCAGTTGAGAAGGTCCAGAAAGGAAGGTATTGAACAGCAGTAGTAGTGGGATGTGGCACTGGTGGAAGATCTTCTAAAGTCAAGAACAATGGCACTTTAACTCTTTTTTTGTGTCAGGAGCAACTTGAGAAACTGCAAGTCGCTTCTGGTGTGAGAGAATAGGCCGTCTGCAAGGACATTGCCCAGGGGACACCCAGATGTTTTTGATATTTTTACCATCCTTGTGGGAGGCTTCTCTCATGTCCCCGCATGGAGCTAGAACTGATAGAGGGAGCTCATCCACACTCTCCCTGGGTCGGATTTGAACCAGCAACCTTCAGGTCAGCAACCCAACCTTCAAATCAGCAGTCCTGATGGCATAAAAGTTTAACCCACTGTGCCACAGGGGGCTCCTACTTTAACTCTTGTTAAAACTCCATAGAAAGTGGCATTAATAAGCCACTTACAAACATATTCTACCATGAAACCATAGGGTTTTAATGACTTTGGATGAGGTCATCCAAAATGAAGCTAAAACAATATTGGAAGTTGAGACCCTGAGGTTGATAGACATGAATACTAGAGGGGAAAGGATCAATAATTTCAGATATGCAGATGACATCATACTATTAATAGAAAAAAGCAAAGGTTTGGATGCCTAGTGGTGAAAATTAAGGGAGAAGGTACAAAAGAAGGATTACCACTGGATATTAACCACATTATGTTTGCATAACTTTAAAGTAGGGGAGGAAGACATTCCATATTTTTCTTTAAAATATTTTGCTGTAATACCACACTAATATTGCCATTGGGAAAAATAATAGCAGGAACACACTACGTAGAAAAGACATAGATAGGAAGGCAGGGTCATGAGAGGCAGTAAGGAAGATTGATTGAAGGAAATGAGAAGCACCATAGCTCTATTGAAGAAGCACCATAGCTCTATTGAAGAGAAGGTTTGAAAATTTTGGAAAATGGAAATTTCCATAACCTTTTCAAGATTTTATGATCTTTGGAAAGGCATGACCTGTTTGAAATCATAACCCTTTGAAAAATGATGCCATAACCTTTTGGGGAAATGACATTCATGCAAGGCAATTAGGTTTCGCAGCTGTTAAACTGATGTACCTAGATATCTCTTTGAACAATTAGGGACAAATATATGCGAATGCACAAAAAAGCACGCACATATAGCAGAGTTTCAGAGGTGTTCTTTTAGTTGCCCAAAAACATCGATTCTTCCTTAAAACAAATCATGCTCCCAAGAGACAAAAATAAGCTGACTTCTTTAAAAGTAACATAGTTGGTTTACTCACAAACTTCATGTATTCCGCATACTGGTACTTTGCATATCAATCCAGTTACAGATAGGATTTTGTCAAGAAATTGTTAAATTGAGACACATTCACCTTCCGTCTCAATTTACCTCCTTCTCCAGTGATCTGGCTATCTGCTCAGTTGCACAGAAATAAACTCACACTTCCTGGCTGTCAGCTGAAACCAGCGGCTCTTATCTTTATTAAAGTAATTTACACTATTTACATAGTCTTGCCAGAGCATAGCATTCGAGCGCCCAACCTGATCGATCGCCACATGGGAAGCCTTTTTCTGTCGCCTCCCACATTCCAAAGCAATGACAAATGTCCTCTTGTACCGGAAATCACTCACTGTTTCCCTCTAGCAATAAATCTCTACTCTATGCAATTAACTCTTACATTACTGGAATGCTGGATTACTTGCTGCATTACAGACACACACAATCAGTTTGCTTTAAACCAGGGGTCCCCAAACTAAGGCCCGGGGGCCGGATGCGGCCCTCCAAGGTCATTTACCTGGCCCCCGCCCTCATTTATAATATAATATTTTTATATCAGTTTTAATAATATAGTATATTGTATATACATATGATATTGATAATAATGTTACCATTTTATACAATATAATACTAATAATAATACCATATAATAATATTAATTATATGTTATATATTACATATAATGTTACAGTATAGTGGTATAGTTCAATATAGTAATATATTATGCTAATAGTGTGCTATGCTAATAATATAATATATTGTATGTACATACAGCTGCTCTGAGTCTCCTTTGGGGTGAGAAGGGCGGGATATAAATGTAGTAAATAAATGTAGTAAATGAATAAATAAATAATTTTAGACTTAGGCTCCCCCAGAGTCTGAAATGACTTAAAGGCACACAACAACAACAATCCTAATTAACCTGACTATCTCATTGGCCAGAAGCAGGCCCAGACTTCCTATTGAAATCCTGATAGGTTTATGTTGATTAAAATTGTTTTGATTTTTAAATATTGTATTGTTCTTTCATTGTTATTGTTGTTGTTTTGCAATACAAATAAGATATGTGCAGTGTGCATAGGAATTTGTTCATTTTTTTTTTCAAATGACAATTCGGCCCCTCAACAGTCTGAAGGATTGTGGACCGGCCCTCTGCTTTAAAAGTTTGGGGACCCCTGTTCTAGACAGACCCCATATCCCAGGATCTGATCCCAGATTTTCTTCTCTAAACTGGATTATATGAGTCCACACTGCTAGATAAGCTGGGATAAACAGAAAACCTGAGATCAGATTCTGGGGTATAGGATCTGTCTGGAAGAGCCCATAGTTTCCCAACAAGTAAAAAAGCAGCAAGACACAGAACTCTAGGTGTGGTAGAGAAGCAGGAAACACAGTCAGACATTCGGGTTGTGGAAATGGGTGTGGACAACACTCAGCTGCAACAAATTCCACTTCAGTGAACACTGAGATGAAGATGTTGTGATCATTCTAATCATGTTTTCCTGGTCACTATGGCAAGAGACCAGAACTGGGTTGTTGTGAGTTTTCTGGGCTGTATGGCCATGTTCCAGAAGAATTCTCTCTTGATGTCAGGAGAAAATGCTTCTGGAACACGGCCATACAGCCCAGAAAACTCACAACAACCCAGAGATTCTTGCCATGAAGGCCTTCGACAACACAGAGACCAGAACTGTTGGAATGCAGTAGTAAATAGTTAGTGTAAGTGGACTAGGACACCAGGAGAACAATGTTTAAATCCCTGTCTAGCGACAAAAAAACTACTTGGTGAGAGGGTTGTTGTATGTCTTTCGGGCTGTGTGGCCATGTTCCAGAAGTATTCTCTCCTGACGTTTCGCCCACATCTATGGCAGGCATCATCAGAGGTTGTGAGGTATGGATAAACTAAATAAGGAAAGGTTAGGGTAAGTAAGGAAACTTAGTTATCCATACCTCACAACCTCTGAGGATGCCTGCCACAGATGTGGGTGAAACGTCAGGAGAGAATACTTCTGGAACATGGCCACACAGCCCGAAAGACATACAACAACCCTGTGATCCCGGCCATGAAAGCCTTCGACAACACTACTTGGTGACTTTGGAAAGTCTCTCAGCTACAGAGGGAGGCAATGTCAAACCTCCTCTGAATAGATCTGACCAAGAAAACCCTGTAAAAGGTCTGCTATTAGTCAAAGCTGACTTGATAGCATGTAACAAATCATAAAGATGATAAAAGCTGAATTATAAACAGTTCTGGTACGAGTCTTGCCTATGTAAGAGTTGGAAGCAGAATGGGGCCCCTCCCAGTAGGCTCAAGGTAAAGGCAAACTGCTGCAGCTTCTTCTAGCTTGGCCGTTTTTCCTTGTTACGAAATACTTTTTGCTATCTTGACCATGTTCTAACTCAGGGGTCCCCAAACTAAGCCCTGGGGGCCACATGCGGCCCATTGAAGCCATTTATCCGGCCCTCGTGGTGGTGGCTCCCTCCTTCTCTTTGCTTGTTTATAATGGTATTTTAATTATTATTTAATTAATTATTAATTATTAAGGGGTGCTTTGCTAGTGCTTTTGGTGCACAAAGGCAGAAGGGAGTTGGACTAAATGGCCCAAGTGGTCTCTTCCAACCCTCTTTATTATTATTATTATTGACAGAAGTACACAGCATAACACAGCAAACGAGATATATATGCTGGATTTCATATCACAAAATCACAAGTCGAACACTTCCCAAGTGTCTAGGACTGTGTGATTTATTATTATTATTATTATTATTATTATTATTATTATTATTATTATTATTAACAACATTGAGGCGGGGTGGCCATCTGTCGGGGGTGCTTTGCTTGTGCCTTTGGTGCACAAAGGTAGAAGGGGGTTGGACTAAATGGCCCAAGGGGTCTCTTCCAACCCTCTTTATTATTTTTTATCATGATTATGATTATTATTATTAATATTGAGGCTGTATTTTGTTCCCGTTTTTTTTTTTTACTTCAAAATAAGATATGTGCAGTGTGCATGGGAAATTGTTCATAGTTTTAAAAAAACAAACTATAGTCTGGCCCTCCAGTGGTCTGAGGGACCGTGAACTGGCCCCCAGTTTAAAAAGTTTGGGGACCCCTGCTTTAAACCATAAGTGAAATTTCAGAACTATATAAAACAATACCTTAACAGATTTGAAGTAGTTTCTCTGTGTAGGTAACTGTAACGAAGTGTGAATTTTTGGTTTACAGATGTCATGTTTAATTGTGTTTTAAAAGGGTCAATATTTCACTTATGGCATCTCTGCACTCATGAGTTGGTTGCCATGGAGAAGTGGGCGGAGCCAACTGCCGTTTTGGTGGAGAAGTGCAGGTTTAAAAAGAAGCAGTTAGTCTGTGCCCTGATGAGGTACAGTGAAGACTGACCCTAAGTTGAAGGGATCAGGGAGGCTCAAATGCTTAATTTTGAGTCAGTTTAAAATAAGTTTGGTGACTTATTTTAAGGTAGTCTGTCTTCTGATAAGGAACAGATAATCTGTGATTCTAATTCACAGGGTGACTACAGTTTAAGAGCGGTAGAGAAAGAAGTGACATTTTAAGGAGTTTGAAACACCTCATTCTAGCTTTGCAACTGTTAATTAAAATGCCTCTAAAGAGAAAATTATTGTAACCATTAAGCTTTGTGCCTGAATAAACATGTTATTGTTTTCCAAACATATCAGCTTCTGTCACATATATTACCATCAATAGTAAACAAGAAGAAAGAAGAAAAACAAAATTTAAAAGGTCTCCTCTCTGAGTAGCTAGTGGCTGCATCTTACCATAGTGGTGGCAAGCGTTAATAAACCCCTTTGCATTTGGTGGCAGCGTAAATAAAAACATCTTTACACTGGTGGCAGCAGTTATATAATAATATAATATATAACATGTATATAATTAATAAAACCATCTCTTCTCCACAGTAACACAGGGCATCTTTCTTAGAAGCAACAGTCCGTTCTGAGAGTCTAATAAAGTCTCTGTTTCTACATTGAAAGTCTAATGGCGTTTGAAAGCATACATCTGTTTCTACTGAAGTCTCTAAGCATACTGTTTCTAAAACGGAGTCTGAGTCCTGAACAATCCCAGTTCTGATCACATGGTCTGCAGCCCCTCCCACAACAAAGAGTTAAGGAAAAATGCATAGCAATACACACATATACAATACAGTAAGCAATCCAAATTGTAAATATAACAAATAACTAGTGGAGGCTTGAAGAAGGTTGCTATTAATCCTCCATCCAACATAGATAGGTGGTGTTCAGAGAGATTTGCCACTTCTTTTGAGAATGCTCTTTGTACTTAAGATTTCAAAATTCAAAATTCTTATTGTTCATATTCAGAATTCTATTTCCTCATAATCTAACACATTTATCATTGAAAGGTCATGTGTGTTAAGTTAGCCCTGAAATTAAGAGAGAAACTTATAACCCGTCTAGTGATAAGATACAATCTTTGCTAATGTATCTTTCTATTACCAATGTAATGATTCAATTTTAATTATACTTGAATATGGGATTAGTTTGAATTGTTTATGGTTGTTTGCTAAAGCCTGATTTGTTCATACAGAACAAACCTGACTTAATACATCTATTTAATGAAACAAAAAAAAAATTAAACGAGTTACTTGATTAATTAAAATATGTCCGTCATGCCCTATATCAAAACATTTCTTAAATCAGTATAAATAATTTAAAATGTGAAAATAATTTAAATAGTCCATGAGATGTTTAACAATTGAATGACATTTGAATAATTTAAAACAGCTTTGCCCCCTACATGACACAGTCGCATAATATTTGCATATGCTAATTTGAATGCTAATAAAAACTAGTCAATGTAATTGAAGAGAAATGCACTGTATCCTGCTACCATGGGGGAAGAATGACCAGTTTGTCCAGTCTGCCTGCCTGATCCTCTCACAATCCAGATACTAAATGCCAAGGAATACCTTTCCGGGGCCTCATTCTCATTATTAGAATCATAGAATCACTGAGTGAGAAGAAACCACACGGGCCATCCAGTCCAGCCCCCTGCCTTGCAGGAAAAGCACAATCAAAGCACCCCCAAACAGATAGCCATCCAGCCTCTGTTTAAAAGCCCCCTAAAGAAAGAGCCACCACCACACTTCAAGGCAGAGAGTTCCACTGTTGAACAACTCTTACAGTCAGAAGGTTCTTCTTAATGTTCAGGTGGGATTTCCTTTCTTGTAATTTAAGCCCATTGCTCTAAATCAGTGGTTTCCAACCTTATAGCCTCCAGGTATTTTGGAGTTCAGCTCTCACACTTCTTAACAGCTGGTAAAATGGCTGGGATTTCTGGGAGCTGAAGTCCAAAATGTTGCGATATGTAAGATATCAGCTGATTTTTTAAAATTTACAGTATTTATATTCCGCTCTTCTCACCCCGAAGGGGACTCGGGGCGGATCACATTGTATATACATATAAGGCAAACATTAAATGCCATATACACATAGAACAAAGACAGAGACAAACGCAGAGGCAATGATGTGTGTGTGTCAACTGCAAAATAGAATGCATTAGGCTGATTGGTTGAACCATGATCTGGAGAGCTGTTAAGCCTGGGAGTTTTTGATACTGTTGCAATTTTGTTCAGGCTTAAACTAATCAGGAGCAGAGTAACAATTGGAAGAAAGAAGCAGAGAGAGAGACACACACAGAGCTTGAAGTGTGCTCATGGTTCATGAACTGCTGGAAGGATTTCATCTACATAGACAACGGAAAGACTATTTTAAATCTCTCATAAAAGGACATTATGTGAGTTGGTGCAACTGAGCACATTATACATATGTTGTTCTGGGTTTAAGACAGGCCCGGCCCAACACGGCACGCTGGCCACGCCCCCGCGTTGGGCGCCACCTTCCCAGGGGCGCTATTGAACCCCTGGGAGGCGGGGCCACACCTGGCGGAGGCGGGGCCATGTGACGTGGAGGCGTGGCCAGCTCTGGCCCCGCCTCCTGCGGGGCGCGCCATGGCGCAGCCAGGCCAGGGCGCACCCCGCGGGAGGCGGGACCGGCCACGCCTCCCATGGCGCGCGCCCGCTGCAGCGGGAGTCCTTTCAGGCTGCGGCCTGGAAGAAATCCTGCTGCAGCTTGGCTGCGCCAGGGCGCACCCCGCGGGAGGCAGGACCAGCCACGCCTCCCACGGCGCGCGCCCACTGCAGCAGGAGTCCTTTCAGGCTGCGGCCTGGAAGAACTCCCTGCCGCGGCGTTGGAGGCGGGGTTAGGGCGCGGGGGCGGGGCCAGTTCTGGCCACGCCTCCTGCGGCGCAGGGGAGGGGGCGCAAACATTTTTTGCGTACCCCTTCGAATTTCCTCGGGCCGGTCCTGGTTTAAGAAGAATAAACCATTTGTTCTTTATTGTTCACCTGCGTGGCACATATCTTCTTTCTCTGGCAACGTAGTGTGTGGACTATACATTTTGATTTTTCTGGGCATCCCCTGGGCAGCATCCTTGCAGATGGCCAATCCTCTCATACCAGAAGCGACATGCAGTTTCTGAAGTGACTCCTGACACACAAAAATTGAATGATAACTCCCATCACTATTGATTATCTGTTGTGTGGACTGTGGATAATGGGAATTGCAACCCAACAGCATTTGTAACCCAGTTCTGGAAAGGTTAAAGGACATTTTAAATTCAGACATCATAGCTGCAAAACTTGTATCTAAATTCGAACCTCACTGAACAGAACAAACTGCAGCCTTCCGGATGTTATTACATCACAACTCCCATCAGTCGCAGTCATGACGTTTAATGATGAAGAACATAGGAGTTGGAGTCCAGCATATGGAAGGCCACATAAATGACACGGCCAGCCAGATTCAGCCTGTGGACCTTGAGTTTGACACATGTGTCTTAACTTTTGCATGTGTACAAGAAAAGCCCACACAGATGGACTGAATTACATGACAGTGTGAACTCAGATAATCCAGTTCAAAGCAGATACTGTGGATTATCTGCCTTCATATTCTGGGTTATACGGCTGTGTGGAAGGGCACAAAGAGAAAGTACAGAAACTCAGAGTAAGATGCAAGGAGAGAGAGGAAAGGGGGAGAGCGATAGAGAGACGGATGAGTCATCTCTCCCAGGATCTGATAAGAATAGTGCTGACTCAGACTAGAAGATCCATCTAGTGCAGTTTTATCTTTCCAGAATTGCCAACCAGATATCTTTGGAAAGCTCGCAGCCAGGGCATGAAGGTAACAGCACCCTCCTTCTCGTGTTTCCAAATCACTACTATACAGAGGCTCAAATAGAGCTTACAAGTGCTTCTTACAAAAATCAGAAATCTCAATCTCTTTATTTTTAAAATATATATATATTAAACACACACACATTTTTTTTTACTATATAGAACACGTATAGGGATTAATGCAAATAAGCTTTAAACTGCGTAGACATATAATACTGAACAAAAAGAAAACCAAGAAAGAAACAGCACAGAAAAAAAAACAGAACAGGGGAATAAAGAGGGCTTGGCTGGCTCTAGACTTCAAAGGGAGTTATTTGGCAATGAAAATTCTTTTTAGTGGCTTTTACTGCATCTTTCTCCATTACCCACATAATCAAATTACAGGAAAAGAGATTCCACCTGAACATTAGGAGATCTTCCTGACCATGAGAGGTATTCAACGTTGGAACTCTCTTCCTCAGGGTGTGATGAAAGCTCCTTCCTTGGAGGGTTTTAAACAGAGGCTGGATGGTCATCTGTCAGGGGTGTTTTGATTGTGCTTTTTCTGCATGGCAGGGGATTGCACTAGATGGTCCATGTGGTCTCTTCCACCTCTCTATGATTCTATGAAAACATTTACCGCCATCCTTCAAGACCAAGATGTTTACTTAAAATGTTTAAATATCTAGAAATGATGGTGGTCCATGCCTCTGATATGTTATCATTTCTATTATCTTGTTTGTTTTTAAGTAACTTTGCCTGATGTAATGTTTGTATAACATATTTTTCAGTGTTGGGTTTGCTCAATGACGTATTGTGGATGTTTTTTCTCTTTTTTTGCTGTATGGTCAACCCACCAATCCCTGAATATATATTTCAGAAATAGTTTATTGCAAATAATTGACGGCTTGTAAGTACAGTGTTCCCTCACTTTTCGCGGATTCACTGTTTCGCAGTTTTTCAATAAACTCTAAAAGACTATTATAAATAATAAAAAAATTACAATTTACAGCCTAAGGAAGGGAGGAAGGAGAAGCCAAAGGGAGAGAAAAGGAGCCCGAGCGGCAACAGGAGGAGAAGGAGGCGATTTATCCACACACAATTGGTTGATAAAGACTTAAAATAGTGTATAACTACTAAAATAATGTATAAATATTAAAATAAATAAAGCATCCCTACTTCATGGATTTTCACTTATTGTGGGTGTTCCTGGAACCTAACCCCGCGATAAGTGAGGGAACACTGTATTCATTTTCTAAATATCTGTACCTAGGTTTGTGGCAAATAACTGATGGTTTTTTTTTTTGTTTTTTGTTTTTTTTTCTTTGCTATACGATTGTCATCACTGGCTTATGGGGTAATCTCTGGCAAAGGTCTATTTATAGACACTTATATGCACTCATTGCTCTCAGCTTATTAAAGATCTCCTTTTTAATGAGTTCACCAACCTTGATAGTAACAGAGGATGAATTTGTTAACATTCCACATAGTGTACTTGCAATGCTACTGTGTATAAAGTCATTAAAATTGACTTCTATTCCCCTCCCTTTTTGTAAGAATAGAAAAACTGCCAACACTTTCACTCTCTTAATGGATTCCCTTTTCACTGTTCTCATTTTTCCTCTTTTCCACCAAAATTTTGTTGTAATCCAAGTGGTTGCTGAAAGGCCTTGGCATTTTTTACTTTCCACAACAGCTTTGCTTCATCTAACGGCTGTGAGAGCACTTCTGTATCCAAAGGCTGCCAAAAGCAACGGTAATGTTAAAATTTGAGATCCGTGCTTCTGCCACTTTGCAGAATACCTGAAATCCTCATCTTCCTTTGAGGTGACATCATCCCATCTCAGTCAGACTATTCTCTCATGTATTATACATGTGTTTATGTAATGTATTTATGTAATAAGAGCACTTGCCATGTAACAAATGCCATGTCCTCGGGTACCAGACTACTTTCATTATCATTCCATTTTCACAGCCTATTATCATTGCAAAAATGATGCTCTGAGCTGGGTATTTTTTGTGCTTGAGATCAGTCTGAAATTTCTGAAGAAAGTTTATTGGAAGACTTTCAGCACCCATTCCTCTCTACAAATTGAAACACATTTTAAGTAGGATATTGTCACGTCATGCATCTAGCTCTTTTTGAGGCACAGCTGTTTATTGTAATAGACCAAGATGAAATAAGATATTTTTGTGTTATGTAGGCAGGTGGTATGTAATCCGGAACTCATTGCTGAACCTGGAACCCCAGGTTTCACAGTGGCCAGGGGAGCTTTTGCACAATTAAAGCTTATGCGCCAGTTGTGCCCATACCTTGGGAAGTCAGACTTGGTGACAGTAGTCCACACTGTGGTTACATCCTGTATAGATTGCTGCAATGTGTTTTACGTGGGTTTGCCTTTGAAGACTGTATGGAAGCTTCAATTGGTCCAAGCACAATTCAAAGTGCTGGCTTTAGCCTATAAAGCTCTAAACGGTTCAGGCCCAGCTTACCTGTCCGAACCTGTCTCCCGCTACGACCCACCTTGTAATTTAAGATCCTCAGGTGAAGCCCTGCATCGTGGATGAGAGACAGGGCCTTTTCAGTAGTGGCTCCCCGCCTATGGAACACCCTCCCAAGTGAAGTCAGGCAGGCTCCCTCCCTCTTATCTTTCCATAGAAGAGTTAAGACCGGGTTGTGGGACCAGGCCTTTGAACAATAATAGCAGCATCAACTACTACTATGTGTTTTAGAACTCAATGACAGACCCAGTTTTTTAGACTCGAAACGTGCCAATTGTATATGTGTATTTTTATGAATGCCTAAACGTAATTTAATTTTCATTGATTTGAAATGTACTGTATTATTTTTATATATGTGCTTTTATTGTAAGCCACCCTGAGTCCCCTATTGGGTGAGAAGGGCGGGATACAAATACTGTAATAAATAAATAAATAAACAAACAAACAGGCAGCAGGAAGATTGCTCACTGGAGTGGGGTAGAAGGAGCACACAAACCCCCTCTTATGACAGTCTGCTTGCGAGCTCAATTCAAAGTGCTGGCTTTGGCCTATAAGCCCTAAATGGTTCTGGCCCAGCTTACCTGTCTGAATATATTTCCCTCTATGAACCACCTCGGAAGTTAAGATTGTTTGGGGAGGCCCTGCTGCCGGTCCCACCTCCTTTGTAGGTGCGACTGGTGGTGACGAGAGACAGGGCCTTCTCAGTGGTGGCTCCTCGACTGTGGAACTCCCTCCCCAATGAAATCAGCGCCCTCCCTTCATGCCTTCAGAAGCAAAGTAAAAACTTCACTAAGGGACCAGGCCTTCAGGCAATAAGCAATAAAAGGAATGATCAGAGATTATTTATTTATTTATTTACAGTATTTATATTCTGCCCTTCTCACCCCGAAGGGGACTCAGGGCGGATCACATTACACATATAAGGCAAACATTCAATGCCTTAACATAGAACAGAGACAGAGACAAACACAGGCACAGGCTGGCCTCGAACTCATGACCTCTTGGTCAGAGTGATTTGTTGCAGCTGGCTGCTCACCAGCCTGCGCCACAGCCCGGCCCATTCTATTATGAATGTGTAATAGAGATTATGTGTAATAGAGATTAGTATTGGAATAACCCTGTACTTTCATTTTTGAATTTCAGTGTTCCCTCACTTATCGCAGGGGTTACATTCCAGGACCACCCACAAAAAGTGAAAATCCGAAAAATAGGGACACTATATTTGTGTTGTTTACATCTCACTGATGCTGTCTGGCTGTGTTGTTTACAATCTCACAAAGCTGGTTCAGCCTCCTTTTCTCTCCCTTTGGCTTCTCCTTGGGAAGAAAAGAGAAAGAGAGAGGAAGGAAGGAAAAAGAGTAATTTTTATGGTTGTTGTATGTTTTCCGGGCTGTATGGCCATGTTCTAGAAGTATTCTCTCCTGACATTTCGCCCACATCTATGAAAGGCATCCTCAGAGGTTGTGAGGACCTCTGCCATACATGTGGGCGAAACGTCAGGAGATAATACTTCTAGAACATGGCCGTACAGCCCGGAAAACATAGAGCAACCCTGTGATCCCGGCCATGAAAGCCTTCGACAACACAGTAATTTTTATTGTTTATTATATTCTTTTAGTGTTTATTGAAAAACCGCAAAACAGTGAATCTGCGAAAAGCAAACCGCGAAGTAGTGAGGGAACACTGTATATGAGTTTAATGTTTAAATTCATATGTTTTAACTCTATATTTTAATGTTAATATTATTGTGTTTTTACGATTCAATCGATAGTCAGTTGTATTTTACTGTTATTGTGTAGGCATTGAATTTTGCCATAATATGTTTGGAAACCGCTTTGAATCCCCCATCTGGGGTGAGAAAAGCAGAATACAAGTGAAGTGAATAAATAAATAAATAAATTAGATATAGAGCTTATGGCATTATCACAGCACTCTTTTAGGCTGCATTATTCCATTTGAAATTCCCTACAGCCGGTCTCAGAAGATGGCTGATTGTTGACACTTTTTATCAGTGGTTCCCAACCTTTGGGCCTCCAGATGTTTTAGACTTCAGCTCCCACAATTTCTAACAACTGGTAAGCTGGCTGGGATTTTTGGGAGTTGAAGTCCAAAACACCTGGAGGCCCATAGGCTGGGAACCACTGCAGTCTCTATCATAGCCTTGTGATGTATGTGATCTACTAATGCAGTGATTCCCAAGCTGTGTGTCCCCAAGTGTTTTGGCCCACAACTCCCAGAAATCCCAGCCAGTTTACTGGCTGTTAGGATTTTTGGGAGTTGAAGGCCAAAACATCTGGAGACCCACAGGCTGAGAACCACTGCACTAATGGATCATTCATGGAAGAAAGTGCTATGAGACATCCACATCCAAACTGGTTCCTGATTTATGGTAGGAAAGGGGGGTTATATCAAGTATGGAAAAACATATATTTGATGATCCCTGCAACACAACAATGCTTGGAGAGCAACAATGTGCAATGAGGCTGAAGCAAAAGTGATACGAATACATCACTATGATGGTACAACAGCATAATGTGATAGCACTATTAGACAGAGAAATAGAGTTAAATGTAGCATATATTTCAGAAACTCACTACTTCAATGTGTAACCAGAAATTGCACCGTCCATGTCATTTAGCAGAATTAAGAGAAACCCATGAAATATTAACCTGTTGGGAAAAGTCAACACTTGTGGAAAGAGATGTGGAATGTGGAAAATAGTTTGCCTGAAACTTTGAACAAAAGTAGGCAACCACTGCAATCTTTTAGGACAGTTTCTGAATATCCTTCAAAACAAAATAGTCTTTAATAATACATTTTATTTATATTCTGCTTTATCTCCCCGGAGGGACTCAGATCAGATTAAGTATGTGCATGTGCACATAAGGCAAACAGTCAGTGCCTGTTACACAGTGAACAATGTCAGGGTTTGTAAAAGAGGCACCATGATGTGGTGAGTTGACTGGAAAGGGCATGTGGTGACAGCTGATTGGCTGAGCCAGCCAGGAGCCAGAATTCCGATTGGCTACTGTCTCTAGCTTGCTGTAGAGACAAACGGTTTTAACTGCCACTTTCATCTCAGAGAGGGAGGAGAGCAGCTGACTAGAAATTGGTCAAGGAGGAAATGGCTGTCATTTCCTCCAAAGCCTGCTCATTTATAAGGCAAACAAGGCATATTTAAAAATATATTTAAAGGGACTGTTTATTTCCATGTTCTCTGTGTGAATACAGAAAGACTGTTGTATATATTGTTGCTTTGTTTGAACTTTTGAACTGAAGTAAATACTGTTACTTGTTGTACAAGCCTGAGTGACATTTTATTATACTGCAGGGTTTATCTTGATTCAGAAACTGTGGTAAAGCTTCTATTTATCTATTTATTTATTTCTACAACCACCAACAAACAACAATGACATACAATACACAGACAAAGGTAAAGGCCTTCCCCTTTTTATCTCCGGCGTCTAGAGGCAATGATCAACTCTGGCCATGGGGAGGTGGTCTTGTTCCACTTTTCCATGCCAAGGGGCCTGTTGTCCTTAGACATCTTCGATCGTGATGCTGGCATGTCTGCGTGGGGCACCCTTTTACCTTCCTGACTAGCCAATACCTATTGATCTACTTACATCGCATGCTTTTGAACTACTAGGCTGGCAGAAGCTAAGGCTGTTGGTCGGGAGCGCACCCCAACGTGCGGCTTCAAACTGACAACCCTCCGGTCAGGAGATTTCCTGCAGCTTGCGGTTTAACATGCTGTGCTACTGCGGCTCCCTTACACTACCATGGTTCCCTAGTTATCTGATACAGCAACCAACTTCGCAAACTTCTTAAGCAAACCTGAATCAGTCATTCCCTAGATGGGGAAGATACAATGTCTGTGCACCACCTTCTGAAGTTTGCCCCACTGTTACACAAGTGGAACAATATACCTTTACTCCAAAAAGGAATTGGATTTGAGAAAAATGATATTATAATGTATAATTCTCTGTGGAAACTCTCTGTGTGAGTCCGTTGGGAAAATAATCATAAAAGCATTGCATTCTACAAAGATGAGACTTGTCCAGAAACAGGAAATTGTTGGCACTATGCTGGCGTCAAGCCATGCAATTTTCAGCATGAGAATCAATGAAAACCTGCCTTCCTGCAAGTTTTTGCTTTCTGAGCTATTCATGAGCAAGTACATTTTCCTGTATGGTTGGAAGAGAGATTTCCTCGTATAATGGAGAATCATGATGTTTTTAAATAATTCCAACAAGTCTATCTAAATAAGTTATTAGCTATCTCAATAGCAGATTTTTCACAAAGATGTGCATAATTTTAAATTAAAATTTCCTGCATCATATAACACTATTCAAAGATGCAGGTAAAGATATGTCAGAAGTGACAATATACAGTGAGCTTTTAATAGACCTCAAGGCACATGATGTGGTTTTTGAACCCAATGGTTTTGTCGCCTGCATCTCACTTGTAATAGAACTTGGACTATTGGAGTTAAAACTACCAGTTTTAAATTTCCTTTAATTTATTTGCTTCAAGAAATATATTTTAAACAGAAAAAAAGGCAGACAGATACTAGGAGTTTTGTGTCAGGTGACTTTAAAACTGGTTGCAGAGATGTGATAATTCATCTAGGGTTTTTGGAAAATGGCATTCATAACCATCTGGAGATCATAACATTTTGGAAAAGCATGATATTTCAGAGAAGAGCCAAAAACCCATTTGAGTATAATCTTCTCATATGGTATATAACCAAATGTAATACAATTGGCTTCAGTTGTTAAGACAACTTATTGTCTCTGATCTGTTAGGAAAACAGAAATTTGCCAGTGCATAAGAACAGCAGGGTTTCAGAAGTGTTTTTCAGTGCCCCAAAATATATTTACTCTTCCATAAAAACAACTTGTTTTATATTATGCACTCCAGAGACAAAAATGAAGTAGACTTTAATAAAAAATAACATATCTGGTTTACTCACAACCTTCATGTGTTCAGCATAACACAGGTACATAGCTTTTCAGTCCAGTTTCAGACATGTTTGATATAATCTCTGTCCCAACTGGCCAGGAACATCTCTCTTACAAACATCAAGTAACATCTCTCTTACAAACATCCATACCTCACAACCTCTGAGGATGCCTGCCATAGATGTGGGCGAAACGTCAGGAGAGAATACTTCTGGAACATAGCTACACAGCCCGAAAGACATATAACAACCCTGTGATCCCGGCCATGAAAGCCTTCAACAACACATCAAGTAAGTGTTTGCTCTTTGAGGTCCAAAGTCTAAGACAAACCTAAAATGGAGTCTGACGTCTGAGCAGGCTCAGATCATATCATGTGATTTGCACCCCCCGCTAAAGCCTCTCAGGAAACATAGAGCAAAAGAAGCTGAATACCAGAACATACATACAAAACAGTAAGCAAACAGAATCATAGATAAACAAATTACTAGAGGAGGCTTGAAGAAGGTTGTAATTTCCAACAAGCGTATACAGTGCTCCCTCACTACTTCGTGGTTCACTTTTTGTGGATTTGCTGTTTTGCGGTTTGTCAATAAACTCTAAAATACTATTATAAATCATAAAAAGTACAATTTTACAGCCTAAGGAAGGGAGGAAGGAGAAGCCAAAGGGAGAGAAAAGGAGCCCAAGCAGCAACAGGAGTAGAAGGAGGCGTTTTATCAACACACAGCTGGTTGATAGAGATTTAAAATAGTGTATCACTACTAAAATAATGTATAAATATTAAAATAAATATAGTGTCCCTACTTTGCAGATTTTCACTTATTGCGGGTGGTCCTGGAACCTAACCCCAGCGATAAGTGAGGGAACACTGTACTTAATGCTTATAGTTATTTTGTGTCATTTGAACTATCTCTTCAATGGAATCCTGGAATTTGTAGTTTGGTGACGTACTTTGGCTTCTCTGCTGCAGAACTCTGGTTCAATCCGTTTTACTACTTTGATCTCTTGTGTGTCTTCAAGTTATTGCTGACCTATGGAAAGCCTAAGGCAAATCTATCACAGAGTTTTCTTGGAAAGATTTGTCCCAAAAAGATTTGCCATTGACTTTCAATGAGGCCGAAAGAGTTGCCCAAGGTCAACCAGTGAGCTTCCATGACCAAGCAGGGATTTGATCCCTGATCACTAGCACTAGAGCTTCTTAAAAGTGAATGCTAATCCTGGGATTCTGCAGGCTACATTCACAACAATTAAAGCAGAATCATAACTGCCATGGTTCTATTCTATAGAATTGTGGGATTTTTACTCCATGGAATTTGGCAATCAAGAATTACGATGTCATCATGTGTTATGCAGATACATTCCTGGCCATGTATGGCTGGCTATACCTCTCTTCCTGTAACCACTTTGCATGCCTTCACCATGATTCTGTTTAGGATAATACCTGCTAAAACCGTGGTTCTCAACCTTCCTAATGCCTTGACCCCTTAATGCAGTTCCTCGTGTTGTGGTGACCCCTAACCATAAAATTATTTCCGTTGCTAATTGTAATTTTGCTACTGTTCTGAACCAAAATGTAAATATCTGATATGCAAGGTGTATTTTCATTCACTGAACCAAATTTGGCACAAATACGCGGTATGGCCAAATTTGAATACTGGTGGGATGGAGTGGGGATAATTTTGTCATTTGGGAGTTGTAGTTGCTGGGATGTATAGTTCATAGAATCATAAAATCATAGAATAGTAGAGTTGGAAGAGACCACATGGGCCAGTCCAACCCCCTGCTAAGAAGCAGGAAATCGCATTCAAAGCACCCCCGACAGATGGCCATCCAGCCTCTGCTTAAAAGCCTCCAAAGAAGGAGCCTCCACCACGGCCCCGGGGAGAGAGTTCCACTGTCGAACAGCTCTCACAGTGAGGAAGTTCTTCCTGATGTTCAGGTGGAATCTCCTTTCCTGTAGTTTGAAGCCATTGTTCCGTGTCCTAGTCTGCAGGGCAGCAGAAAACAAGCTTGCTCCCTCCTCCCTATGACTTTCCTTCACGTATTTGTACATGGCTATCATGTCTCCTCTCAGCCTTCTCTTCTGCAGGCTAAACATGCCCAGCTATTTAAGCCGCTCCTCATAGGGCTTGTTCTCCAGACCCTTAATCATTTTAGTCGCCCTCCTCTGGACGCTTTCCAGCTTGTCAACATCTCCCTTCAACTGTGGTGCCCAAAATTGGACACAGTATTCCAGGTGTGGTCTGACCAAGGCAGAATAGAGGGGTAGCATGACTTCCCTGGATCTAGACGCTATTCCCCTATTGATGCAGGCCAGAATTCCATTGGCTTTTTTAGCAGCCGCATCACATTGTTGGCTCATGTTTAACTTGTTGTCCACAAGGACTCCAAGGTCTTTTTCGCACACACTGCTGTCAAGCCAGGCGTCCCCCATTCTGTATTTTTGATTTCCATTTTTTCTGCCGAAGTGAAGTATCTTGCATTTGTCCCTGTTGAACTTCATTTTGTTAGTTTTGGCCCATCTCTCTAGTCTGTCAAGATCGTTTTGAATTCTGCTCCTGTCTTCTGGAGTGTTAGCTATCCCTCCCAGTTTTGTGTCGTCTGCAAACTTGATGATCGTGCCTTCTAACCCTTCGTCTAAGTCGTTAATAAAGATGTTGAACAGAACCGGGCCCAGGACGGATCCCTGCGGCACTCCACTTGTCACTTCTTTCCATGATGAAGACGACACATTGGTGAGCACCCTTTGGGTTCGTTCGCTTAGCCAATTACAGATCCACCTAACCGTAGTTTTGTCTAGCCCACATTTTACTAGTTTGTTTGCCAGAAGGTCGTGGGGGACTTTGTCGAAGGCCTTACTGAAATCCAGGTACGCTACATCCACAGCATTCCCTGTATCGACCCAACTCGTAACTCTATCGAAAAAAGAGATCAGATTAGTCTGGCATAACTTGTTTTTGGTAAATCCGTGTTGACTATTAACAATGACCGCATTTGTTTCTAAGTGTTTGCAGACCACTTCCTTAATGATCTTTTCCAGAATTTTGTCTGGTATTGATGTGAGGCTGACCGGACGGTAATTGTTTGGGTCGTTCTTTTTTCCCTTCTTGAAGATAGGGACCACATTTGCCCTCCTCCAATCTGCTGGGACTTCTCCCGTTCTCCAAGAACTCTTGAAGATAATTGCAAGTGGTTCTGAAATAACTTCCGCTAGTTCCTTCAGTACTCTTGGGTGTAGCTGATCTGGCCCTGGGGACTTGAATTCGTTTAGAGAGCCCAAGTGTTCCTGGACAACTTGTTTCCCTATTTGGGGTTGGATTTCCCCCAATCCTTCGTCCATTCCGTGTTGCTGAGGTTGAAGATGGCTTTCTTTTTCTGAGAAGACCGAGGCAAAGAAGGCATTAAGTAGTTCTGCCTTTTCCCTGTCCCCTGTCGCCATCACCCCATCTTCTCCTTGCAATGGCCCTATCGCCTCCTTTTTCTTCCTTTTTCTACCAACGTAAGCAAAAAAGCCTTTTTTGTTGTTTTTTATGTCCCTGGCAAGCCTGAGCTCATTTTGCGCTTTAGCTTTGCGAACCTTTTCCCTACAGGTGTTGGCTATACGTTTGAATTCTTCTTTGGTGATTTCTCCCCTTTTCCACTTCTTGTGCATGTCACTTTTGAGCTTTAGCTCAGTTAGAAGTTCTTTGGACATCCATTCTGGCTTCTTTGCACTTGTCTTATTTTTCTTCTTTGTTGGCACTGTTTGCATTTGCGCCTTGAGTATTTCACTTTTGAAAAACTCCCATCCATCCTTAACTCCCTTGTTTTTTAATATCGGCGTCCATGGAATGCCGCTCAGTAATGCCTTCATTCACCTACAATCAAAGAGCATTCAGAACTCCACCAATGATGGAATTGAACCAAACTTGGTACACAGAACTCCCATGACCAACAGAAACTACTGGAAGGGTTTCATGGGCATTGACCTTGAGTTTTGGAGTTGTAGTTCACCTACATCCAGAGAGCACTGTGGTCTCAAACAATGATGGATCTGAACTAAACTTGGCACGAATACTCAATATGCCCAAATGTGAGTTTGGGGAAAATATACCTTAACATTTGGGAGTTGTAGTTGCTGGGATTTATAGTTCACCTGGATTCAAAATAGCCCCTTGAACCCCACCAATGAAAGAATTGGGCCAAACAGATGGAGAGATCTTCAGCCTTCTCTGTCCAAGAGGTTCAAAAGACTATCAGAAATATGTACTAAAATGTATAAATGTCTGTGAAGTGTGAAGGGAGGAGGTGGGCAAGCCAGCTTGGTGCCAGCTAGTTGCTGCACAATAAGTGCAATGAAATGGGATCTATTGGGTAGAAATGATATAAAACTGAGGCTTGTTTCTAACACGGGATAAGATGGCTCAAAAAAGGCAAAAGTTGTAATAGAGAATAGTCAGCTCATGGGAGAACTGAACAGAGTTTTGTGGAGCTATGCATAATTAAATAGTTCAAGGTTAATGTGTGATCTAAATGTGCATTTATAAATGTCTACTCATTTATTCTTTTCTACAACTGTACCAGGCTATTCCTTTGCAATTTTGATAGTCTGATCATGCTTACTAAAACAAACCCACAGACCAACATATCCACTGGTCCCTATAGGGATAACATTCAAGGCCAAGTGCCAGATCAAGGTAAGGATCTTAAGGAGAAAATGGTCAAGGTGAGTGACCCTAGCCTAGGAGTTGGAACTGTGGTCCAGCCTGGAAAGGGGATCAAGCACACAGATATAATGTTTTCACACACTGTAACTTTGTTTATATGGATCCCCCAGTGGTGCAGCGGGTTAAACCGCTGAGCTGCTGAAATTGCTTACCGAAAGGTCAGCGGTTTGAATCCGGGGAGTGGGGTAAGCTCCCACTGTCAGCCCTAGCTTCTGCCAACCTAGCAGTTTGAAAACATGCAAATGTGAATAGATAAATAGGTACTGCTCCGGTGAGAAGGTAATGCCGCTCCATGCAGTCATGCCGGCCACATGACCTTGGAGAATCTATGGACAACACTGGCTCTTCTACTTAGAAATAGAGATGAGCACTAACCTCCAGAGACGGACATGACTAGACTTAATGTCATGGGAAAACCTTTACCGTTACCATGTTAATGACTTATCTAACACATAAAATTCAAGACAGAGCAGAGAAAAACAATTGGGGATTTGCTGTTAGTTTAAACAAGAATTTTTGAAAAAGAGTTGGAAACGATTCTAGACTGGAATATAGAAAGGTGTGGGTCACATAAGGCAAAGAAAAGTCACAAGTTGTGTGCATCGAAAGTCATCTCCAATTTCTCTACTATATATGTTCCTGCAGTAAGAAAGAGAGCCAGCAAATAAATGAAACTGTTATATTACAGTAGAGTCTCACTTATCCAACATAAACGGGCCGGCAGAATGTTGGATAAGCAAATATGTTGGATAATAAGGAGGCATTAAGGAAAAGCCTATTAAACATCAAATTAGGTTATGATTTTACAAATGAAGCACCAAAACATCATATTAGACAACAAATTTGGCAGAAAAAGTAGTTCAATACGCAGTAATGCTATGTAGTAATTACTGTATTTATGAATTTAGCACCCGAATATCACGATATATTGAAAACATTGACTACAAAAATGCGTTGGATAATCCAGAACGTTGGATAAGCAAGTCTTGGATAAGTGAGACTCTACTGTACTTCAAAAGTTTGATTACTTGAGAAATGTCTACATGAGCTCTTTAATGGAATATAAACGGTTTAAGGCTTTCATTGCCAGAATCATTGGGTTGCTGTGCGTTTTTCAGGCTATATGGCCATGTTCCAGCAGCATTATCTCCTAACATTTCACCTGCATCTGTGGCTGGCGTCTTTATAAGTTCTGTTGGCAGTGTGGCAAGTGGAGTGTATATAATATATATCTGTGGAATATCCAGGGTGGCAGAAAGAACCCTTGTCTGTTTAAGGAAATGTGATTGTTGTAATTTCCTTAAACAGACAAAGCTTCTTAAACAGACATGGCCATAAAGCCCAAAAAACTCACAGCAACCCAATAATTCTGGCCATGAAAGCCTTCGACATAGGAAATTTGGATTTAGAATTTTATTTTTTCCTAGCATGTGCTCTGTATTGTTTTCAAGTGAAATCAATTAAACAAGTCATGCCAATGTGGGATCAAAATCTATTTAATTTAGTCTATATCAGTGGTTCTCAACCTGGGGTCCCCAGATGTTTTTGGCCTACAACTCCCAGAAATCCCAGCCAGTTTACCAGCTGTTAGGATTTCTGGGTGTTGAAGGCCAAAAACATCTGGGAACCCCAGGTTGAGAACCACTTGTCTATATCCAACCCAAAGTATTTCTGATCTTAACAGGGTTTTAAGCAACCCCACCCCCACTCCACTCCCCAAAACAAGGCTTGTTTGTTTGTTGTAATCATAGACAGAGTAAGCCATTGGTTAATAGCAATGCAAACAGATTTTGAATCTGTCAGATGCACCTAATGCCAGGAGCTGCTTGTTGTTTGGCTAGTTGTCTCATCCCAGCTTTGCTAATAACTATTTTTATGCTATGGTGTGGAAGCAATTCATTACTTTGAAATGCGCTCACCAACTGCATTTTCTCCCTAGGATGTGTGTAAATAAGGTAATTGCAAAAAAACATGGCCAGCTTAATAATAAGGGGGTGCATTTATAAACATTTGTTTATTTGTGTTTGGATTTCAAATTGGTGAGGCTCTGAAAGAAAAGGTGAGAAAAAGTGATTATTGGCAAGGGGGGCTGACCTAGTGGGTATTTCTGTTACGGATTGATGATGATAAATGGAAGCTCTTACATGTGCCCGCGATCCAGAGTCACACGCAGAACAATAACATGCCACTCAGGTTTGCAGAACAAAAATACAGGAACTTTACTGATTCCAAGGGATCAAAATAGTAGTATTTACAATGGTCCCTCTGATCACTTACAGAAGTCCACAATTATAAATAGCCTTTTCTCAGTCCACAAATCTACTTCAGAGAAGAATACAGCCCTAGTTCTTCTCCCTCTTTTCTCAGCAGCAAACAGGCCTCAAAATAGCAAGGCCTCTTTGAGTACACACTGCTCTCTATACTAGCAGTACTCAGTCAGCAACTGAAAACTTGTCCAAACTGGCTCTGCAGCAGCAGAACAGAAACAGTATCAAATCAATCCCCAGGTCTTTGCAGACTCAGCCAATCGGATTCATGCACTTCATTTTCCAGTTAACACACACAGCACAGTGCTTTTGCAAACCATGACAATTTTTTGCTATCTCTACTGGATATGATAGATCAATAACTCCAATTTACAGGCAGACTAACAATTAAATTGCATGTGTGTGTGTGATGTTAGAGTTAGTAATCTCCGTCTAGATATACCCACTAATGGCTAGTTTGTATGTTGCTTGGTGCAGTATATATTTATGGTGACTTGTTTTATCATATCCCCTCTTTTCTTGGACCATTCTACCCTGTACTGATTTTGCACACACATACATGCTTCTCTTTCATTAGATGGTATATTTGACAATGGAAACATTTTGTAAGTAATCTACTTTCATTTTTTGTACAAAGAAGGCTTAAACGTGCTTCTTTTGTCTGATAATTTGTCTATATGTGGAGAAAAGGCATGGAACTGGTTGTTCTTCTCTTTCTGCTCTATTGATTTGATTACTCTACTTAAGAGATCATGGGGTGGGAAGGAGAAGGAAAAGAATTAATGGAGTATGTATGTATCAGCCCAGGACATTTTGTGCTTGAGGTGGAACAGCAAATAATATCCTTTCTTATTCCAGCCAAGCCACATACAGTTGGTCTTCTGTATTCTGCATCCATAGATTTAACCATCTACAGCATGAAAATTTTGTTTTTAGTTCCCAAAAGCAAATTTGATTTTGCCATTTCATGCAAGGGATACCAATTTACTACAGCGTTGTATATAATGGAACTTAATCATCCATGAATTTTGGTATCCACGGGGCCAAGCAGATATCAAGGACCCACTGTAGATGATATACGGTAGAAAAACCCACAAATGCTTCTTCTTACTGTGTGCTGGTACAGCTGTACCAGAACCTTCTATTTTATTTTCTTGCTGCAAATGTTTGCAGCCATAGGACAGGCCACCTGTCAATCACCATTAAGTTTGGTTCCGCCCCCTGTTCAGGGCTCTGGGAGGGAAGGAGCCATTTTTAAGTTAGTCTCTCTTGGGAAGCTCAGCTGTAGGACATACACCAGCTCGCCCCGTAAAAGGCTTCCTATTTCAAGACCACCGGGGATAAAGACCACCGGGGATAAAGACCACCAGGGTTAAAGTATACCAGGGATATTGACCGTCCCAGGATACAGAACTACAGCACAGAAACATCTGAAAGCCTCAGCTGCTGGTCCACTCGACAACCAGACGCACTTGGGAGTTGGCAGTGGGTCCCAGACCAGCTAGGCCCAGATAACAGATAGCCTGGGAGGGGTTATAAGAGGGTTTCCACAGTTATTCAAATCCAATCGCCTGTCCTGTGGGACAAGACTCCTTGAAGATTTATTATTTGTTCGTCAGTAAAGACTTTGTTATTTCTTTAAAGACTTCAAGGCCATCTTTTCAGGAAAATTCCTCAACGACCCTTCTTTAGGCCCCTGGCTTCCCGCTGGGCGTAAAGCGTATGTCCTATATAACAGACAGTCAGTCACAGGCCCAGCGCGTGACAGAACATACTGTGAAGGTAAAACAACAATGATAACAGATTAAGTAGTATCTGTGTTCTGATCTCAGGAGCTGGCTCTGAGGCTCCTTCTACACTGCCATGTAAAATCCGGATTATCTGCTTTGAACTGGATTATACGGCAGTGTAGACTCATATAATCCAGTTCATGGAGTCCCCAGATGGTGTAGTGGACTAAGTGACTTGAAGGTTGGGTTGCTGACCTGAAAGCTGCCAGGTTCGAATCCCACCTGGGGAGAGTGTGGATGAGCTCCCTCTATCAGCTCCAGCTCCATACGGGGACATGAGAGAAGCCTCCCACAAGGATGGTAAAAACATCAAAACATCCGGGCGTCCCCTGGGCAACGTCCTTGCAGACGGCCAATTCTCTCACTCCAGAAGCAACTCCGGTTGCTCCTGACACGAAAAAAAAATCCAGTTCATGTATAATCTGGATTATCTGCTTTGATTATGTGGATTATATGACAGTGTAAAAGGGACCTGAGTCTCAAGGCCTGCCTACTCTACTCAGCGTGAGAGTGAGGGTGAAGTATCTCAGCATTATGATACTGCAGAATGATGCTGAATCAGAACTTTGAAAACTGTGTGTACAAATATTTTCTTCATTTGTCAGACTTGGTTTTTAAAAATGTGAACGGTATGCTTTGGTTTATGCTTAATGTATCACATTTAATATCATCAGGAGTTGCTTCGAATACATCAATAGTAAAATATCAATATTTTGTCCATATTTTTATTGCTGTTACTTTGACTAGCCATTCTTTTAATGAGGGGATTTTATCTTGTTTCCAATATCTTGCATACGTTATTCTTGCCCTGGTTGTAAGATATATTAAAAAAATTTCCTCATTGGAGCACATTGGCCGGTGTGCGTCATGTGGATGTACCCAGCTAATGGGAGTGCTACACTAGATTAAAGGGTGGTGAAGATACAGCCTGAGTAATCAAGGTTGCATCTACACATTCTTTACTGAATGATACACTGGAGACTTCTTCCTTAAAGAATACAACAAGGTGAACTGGAAATGAGAACAGGACATTTCAATTTAAAATTATGGAGCAGTTTGAGATTCCAGTATCCCTTAATACAGCTGCTGCATGAAACCCATAAGACTATTTTTACATGCCACTGAAATTCAGTGGCAAATTATCAAGTTCAGTCTGTCTTTTACTCTTCACAAAAAAAGATGAACTTTCCCTCAAAATAAAGGCATTATAATGGATATGAATGTGAAATTACAGATGATGTGGAACAATGCTACTAAATGGGTCAGCAAAGGGTAGCTAAGATTCGTTCCTCTCCGTGTTTTGAGCAGTGATGGATGGACACAGTGTTTCTGCCGTGCTTGGAACAATAATAGTTGATAACAATCATGCCCTTTGTTTTGGTTGTTCAGCATGTCATGGATCTTTGTGCTGTTTCATCCTTATCTCTATTTAAATGTGGCACCATCATACTTTAATCTATACTATTGTTTCCCCACCCAACTTTCATTTTCGTAAAAAAAAAAATCACTGCCATCTTTTGCTCATTTGGTTGTAGGTCACTGAATACATCATTGGACTATGTGATGCAACATCCTTATTGCTTAATCTTCAATCACTTGTGGTTAGCCTTCAAGATTTTTCCAATTTATAATGACCTTACGGCAAACCTATAATACAGACTTTTGTTTACAGACTTTGTTCAGATAAGGTTTGCCCTTGGTTTCCTCTGAGACTGAGAGAGTCTGTTGCTTGCCCAAGATCACAGAGTGGGTTGGTGACCCCAAGTAATGACTGATCCCGGGATTGAGGAAGAAGCCCTGTGGGTCAATCCCCACAGTGACCATTTCCCATTAGACCTAGGCCTTTTGAGAAGGCCCAGGTCTAATGGGGTATCAAATTAATTTGGGACAAAGCAAGGTTTTCCTGCTTTGTCCCAAGTTAATTTGCTTTTATCTGAGGCGTCATTCAGACACATCTACTAAACGTTCAATAGGGACCGCATTATGGACCCTGACTGGAAGGGCCCATAGTAATACATAAAATACAGATGTTCTAGGATTAGAGAAGGGGAAAATAGTAATTTTTATGGTTTTGGTAATAGTCTAAATGGGCTTATCCCTATACAGCCTTTATAATCACCTGCCTGAAAGCTGCCAAAACATCTTTTTATAATCAAAAGTGTCCTGAGCTACAATTGCCTTTTCTTTGTCTACTTCCTTAACAACAATGGAAGAATCTAAAGACAGTTCATGTAAAGCATATTGTTGCCTTTAACTCATGTTCCAGAGTTGTGGGTTGTGCTTCTAACCTTTCTCCTCTTCCTCCTCCTCCTTCCTCCTTCTCCTCCTCCTCCTCCTCCTCCGCCATGACCGCTGCTGCTGCTGCTGCTGCTGCTTCTTCTTCTTCTTCTTCTTCTTCTTCTTCTTCTTCTTCTTCTTCTTCTTCTTCTTCTTCTTCTTCTTCTTCTTCTTCTCCTCCTCCTCCTCCTCCTCCTCCTCCTCCTCCTCCTCCTCCTCCTCCTCCTCTCCTCCTCCTTCTCCTTCATCATCTTTATTCCAGAGGGCCCTTCCAGACAGCAAGAAAATGTGGGCGAAAATGAGTTAAAGTAACCAATTTTCACCCACATCAGAGTCCCCACAGCCCCCCCAATCGGGATAGCAACCAGCCAGCCACAAATCCCAGATTTAGACCCTAAAACTTACTAGAAAGTCAGCTGCTTTTCGTTAAGTTTTAGGGTCTAAATTTGGGGTTTGGGGAAGGGGATGGGTAGTCAACTATTATACACAATAGTGTTATACAGTACTAAAACATATAAGACAATATAAGACAACTCTGACTATATGTATAATCTCTGTTAAATAATGCACTATTGCATATTGTCCCATTATGTATCCTTGTTCAGCTATTCATTTCTAGATGAAATTGTCTTATATGTTTTAAAAACCTGGCTCTTTCAATAGCCCTTTGGTACTTAATTTGGTGTCGAACTGATCTTGCTGCCCATTTTATAATAGCCCCATTCTCGAGGTGTTGCCAATGCTATATTGCACTTTGTCCACTTCAACTGTGAAATTACCTTCCCCATTTCGGCCCATTTCGGCACATGTTGCACTTTGCCTGGGTTCTATGAATTAGTCTCCAGTGTTAATATTGTATGTTTTAAGTTGATTTTAACGATTGTTTTTACTGTAATTGATGTTTTTATTGGATAACTGTTTTATTGCTGTGTTTTGATATTTTATTGTTTTATCGGGCAAGGCCCCATGTAAGCCGCCTCGAGTCCCTTCGGGGAGATGGGGCGGGGTATAAAAATATTATTATTATTATTATTATTATTATTATTATTATTATTATTATTATTATTATGTTTTAGTACTGTATAACACTATTGTGTATAACAGTTGACTACTTGTTGTTTTGCTTTTTGGTGTTTATTATAGATATCTGTGCCTCTTAGATAGAAGGGGATGGGTGCCATCTCACACCTTTGGGCTCCAGGAGCCCAAAAGATGTGAAATGGCAATGACGACTGACCCCTAGGTAGTCCCAGGACTACCCAACAGTCAGTCCTCACAGGTGCCATAACCCATTAGACCTGGGCCCTTCAGGAAGACCTGGATCTAATGGAGTATCAAATTAAGCAGGGTTGTCTTGCTTTGTCCTGAATTAATTCTCTTTTACCAGAGGCGTCGTTTGGAGGCCTCCAGAAAAGGCCTGACATGGCCCGCACTTTGGGCCCTGTCAGGAAGGGCCCAGAGAAAACAACCTCTCGAAAACCGTTACAGCTATGGAGACGGGGACATAACTCACTTTTGTTTATGAGGATGTATAAGCATTCCCTTTGAAGTACTGGTCTAATATGCTATGTCTAAATAACTGGAAGAAGCCCAGTCTCACTTGAGCAGAATCATGCTAAGGAGTAGAAATAAAAACTATAAAAACTTTTCTTTCTAGTTGTGCTAGTGCCCTGCCAATAGGATCCTCTTTTCTGAGAGTGACTGGGAGGAGGTGGGTGTTTTACAGTCTGTTTCTTTCAACTGAGGGTTATAAACCTTTTCTTGGGGTTGTCTCTGTCTCCCAGAAAAGAGGAAGATGCCTGTTGCACAAAGTTCAGTTTGTTACTGTGAATTTTGGAATGTTCCCAATCTGTTTCTGATTCCACCACAGCATGTTCTGTGAAAGATGCTTTCTTGGATTTGCTGTGCCACCAAGGATGTACTCTATTCACAGCATAGTCTGATTTATCTCTAAGATTTTTTTTAATATTTGAAAGACTTTATTTTATCATGATTTCTGAAGGTCTCCAAGGAAGCAAGGTTCCCATTCATGTGCCTACTGTTTTGATTTTTCAATATGCCTATCTGTTATGAATAAGTTATTTTAACTGAAGATTGGCCTTGGATGAAATTTCTATTGTCAGGGTCATGAAATCTTGTGAACACTTGTTGAGAATAGCACAACATTTGTTCATAAGCTCTTCATTTTCTTTAAACATGTGTTGTTCTTTCATAATTTTGAAACTTCTAGGGACCCTTTGAACTCAATGATATTCCAGTAGAGACTTCCTTTTGTTCTCTCTCTCACACAAGTGGATCCCATTCTGTGTTCCTTCATTTTTATTTTCAACTAGCTATACCTGGCCATGTGTTGCTGTTGCCCAGTCTGGTTCAATGGGAAAGAAAGGATAGAGAATTGTGTTATTTTCTTGCTAAGAGAGGCCATAGGCTCTTCCCAGGGAGCGACCCCAGTGCCGCCTCCTCCCTCTTATTGAAAATCTAGCTACCAGTATTAAAAAAACTCTAAAATCAGGACAGTAAATGAAGAACGCCACTCAGAAAACAGAGGAATTCCAGACATGAAACAATCAGGGCCAGCTAAGACCTCCCAACAAAGGATTCCCCTAGGCAGGAAGAAGTCAGGCTTTGAAGGTGCAAGGCTATTCAATGCTAATTAAGCTGGTCAATTGCCACATTCACACTTGCCTCAAGCAGAAAACAGTTCTTTATCCCACCCTGGACCTTCCAAAGATATATTTATATAATTATTTTATATAATTATACTATGATACAGTTATAATATGATATCATAATATAATACTATAATAAGTATAATAATAAAATATAATAATAATGTAAAACAATTATAATATTATAATAAGTAGTGATACCTCTTGTCCACCTCACTGGGGACCATGATAAGAATTTTCACTCTCCCCATTGCTAAGGGGAGGAGCCCAGTGGTTGCTCAGGGAGGAAGGGACTACTTGGCTGTTGCTAAGAGAGTAAGAGACTGATTGGCCATTGCTAAGGGGCATGGTTTTACTTGTCTCAGGTGTAGCAGTTTTGTGATAGTAGGTATGTGAATACCTTAAAACATTCGTGAGTTTGAATGCTACATTGTGTCCAAATTTTGTAGCAACTGGGGAAGTAGTTTCGGAGATAGGATTTCCCCATAAATGGACATTACATTTTTATTTATATAGAAGATGGAAAGTTGTGCTGATTGATGTCCCATGCCATCATAAGTAAGGAAGGAACATCTAATAGAATCCAAAAAAAAAAAAAAAGGGGGGGGAGATAAAAAATGAAAGGACTACACACCATTTTGGTATCGGATATCAAAATCTGTGGGTGTTCAAGTCCTGTTATATACAGTGAGCTTCAATGTCCCTTATATAAAACGATAAAATCAAGCTTTGATTTAAAGATTTTTTGAAGGTGTGTGAATATTTTAAGCCATGAATGATGGAATCCATGGATACAATATCCATAGATATTGAGGACAACATTTAAAGCCTATGCATTTAACAACAGAAATTTTTGAAAAAGAAAATCTCATTTCCAACTAATACAGGCTAAAAGACTCCGTGGCATTTTCCATAAATGTTGACCTACCATTCAACAGTTGATTCAGTTGGTCTACTCTAGCTGGAACTAGCAATTGGATGTAACCTAGAGGAAGACTGTGATTGATGTATGTAGGTATATCATTTATACAGAAGTAAATATGTAAGGATTCTGTTTTGCTTTCCTGGGTAGGTGGGATTATCCCTGGGTAAGATGTCTCTTCAGGAGTTTATGTTTACTATGTGTGTGTGTTTGTCTTCAAGTTGTCTTTTGATTTATGGAAACCCCATGAATTTCATAGGTTTTTTTTAAGGCAAGGAATTTTCAGGACTTTATCACACAAAGCTGCCATTCAACTACAGGTTCACTACCGTGTTTCCCTGAAAATAAGACCTAGTAGACGTTTTGGTGAATTGCCGAATATAAAACATCCCTCAAAAGTAAGACCTTGGGGGAGGGAGCCGCCGCCGCCGAGGAAGGCATGTGCAGCATGATGGAGAAGGAGGGAAAGGCGCGCGCCTTTCCCTCCTTCTCCTTTGTGCCGTATGCGCCTTCCTCGGCAGAGGAGGAGGGAGCAAAATAAGACATCCCCTGAAAATAAGACCTAGCGTGTCTTTGGGAGCAAAAATTAATATAAGACACTCTTATTTTTGGGGAAACATGGTATCACTGATAGTGGCTACACAGTAGAATATGTTAATGTGAGATTTGTGTATTGATAGTGTTTAAATGCAATTTGTGCCATGCTTGTATTGCAACTGATTGCATCATCCAGAAAGTACCATAGTGTGGAAAGAGTTAATTGCCAAGAAGCTATGATGACCTTGATGCGTGGCTGGAACTAGGGAGTATCCGGACACAAGTGTTTGTGCATAACGATTTCATCAGTTCAGTTGAGTTCTGTCTGCCTAGAGTTCGAGTCAAGTTCTGTTGGAGAACAGAACAGTCCTGTGTTCGTCTGTCATCTGCAAGTCTGTTTGTGTTGATTACTGCTGCATACAGTAAAACTTTGTAAATAGTTTTACCAACGTCTCTGAGTGTCTCTTCGTTCTGCGCTCCACTGCTTCCATCCAACTACTGCTGCGCTGCAAATACTCTGACAGAATAAGCACTTTCTATATCACACCTCTCTTTATTCGCACAAATATACAGATGCAGCAATTCATGGTCCCATGATTGTACTTCCACAAACCCCTGTAACCGTACCTTCCTGCACTTCTGTTGTTCTGTAATTTTTATAGCAATTTCAGCTTTGAAAAACAAACAGAAAACAGACATCTTAGGAGGGGATGTCTCCTAAGGGGATGGGAGGCAGGAAAGGAAGACAATCCCATGTTGCGGAATGTTGCAGAATTATAATTTTGCCCTTCCGTATTAAGGGACAGGATGACCACGTGGAGGAAGTAAACCCTCAGCAGCATGTACACAACATCACATGATAGGGACTGTCATGAAAGGGATGGTCCAACATCATTGCTGTTTCACCTACTCTATGCAATAAAATCCTTACAATATAGCTTACAGTACTTGATATTCCTTGACAGTATTCCATTCAAGTACTAATCAAGGCTGACCCTGTTTAGCTTACAAGGTCAGACATAATTGGTATTTTTCAGGGATATTGGTTTGAATTTGGGATATATTGGGGAGTATATAAAGACATATATAAAGAAATATGTATCTGGAGATCAGAGCCACAGAGCATACTGCAAGCTGTGTGGATAAATTCACCTGACTCAAAAGTCAGTTCACAGTCTTTGAACAGATTAGGTTGGACAGTAATTGATGATGAGTTGTGGCAAAGTAGTCTATTGCTCTTTTCAATGGAATTCAGTGGTACCAGTAGTATTTAGTATGTATTTTCTAGCCACATGTACATTTACTTTTCTATGGTCAAAGGTAATACAGCAGTTTAGCACCACCATCAGAATTCGGACTATGCTGACTGGGGATTCTGGGATATATAGTCTAAAAAGTAACATTTTCAAATATTAACCATTACATATTTCCTCAACACCTCTGTTTGCAGGTCTGGCATGAGATGCAATTTTCTTTCTATGTAACAACAGCTCTTGGGCGCATCTCACCTTGAATACTATATTCTGGGTAAAATGTTCCAGGAGAATAATTGTGTAGTCAGCAGATTGCTGCTAAAAAGCAAATACCTTTTAGAGTTTTCAAGCATTGGATCAGTGTATCAGATCCAGACTTATTGTACTTAAAGTACTTCTATGGAAATTAATGCAATGACTTGTGTCCCACTGTTTTACTCTAGGTGGAACTAATCTACATTGATACTACAATGCAGCTTAGAACTAGCTTGGAAGGAACCAGTTTTGCTGTGCTGGTGGTTAGATAGACAGGTCTGGAATTAGTTAGAGGGCAGGTGGGCAATTACATTTACCATGGAATATGGCCCCAAATTGCTTTGTGATTTTTCCCCATTTCTGGGAGAAATGCAAGTAAGCACTTTAGAGGAATCCCAAATAAAATAGAGGGAAAGGTGAAGTCATCAGTTACCCTTCCCAGGAGGTCAATTAGCTCCCTGCTATCCAGAGCCCCCAGTGGCGCAGTGGGTTAAACCACTGAGCTGCTAAACTTGATGACCGAAACGTTAGCAGTTTGAACCCAGGGAGTAGGGTGAGCTCCCACTGTTAGCCCCAGCTTCTACCAACCTAGCAGTTTGAAAATATGCGAATGTGAGTAGATCAATAGGTACCACTCTGGCGGGAAGGTAACAGTGCTCCATGCAGTCATGACCTTGGAGGTGTCTATGGACAATGCTGGTTCTTTGGCTTAGAAATGGAGATGAGCACCAACCCACAGAATCGGGCATGACTAGACTTAGTGCCAGGGGAAAACCTTTTACCCGGAGGAGCCATGCCCTTGGGCTGCTTTTCTGAAGTCTATAATGCACTTCAACTGGGATGAGTGTCTGCAATGCATGGGAATTAGCATTTTGCAGAGCCAATTTCGCTCTGGATTTGGGGTTCACTGGCATCTGCTACAGCACATTATTTTGCTGAACTCAGACTTTCCTGCAACCTTTTAAATGCACTGTAGATCCTTAAATACACACTGCAGCTTGCATTGGTTGTGTGTGTTTTGTGACTGCCCTCATTTCAAGTCATCTCGAAGCCCTGTTACAGTGTCAGTGTAGATGGGGCCCCAAGTGGAAGTCTGGCTATCTTTGTGACACACAGCTACTTTCCATGCAAAAAGCATAAAAGAGGAGGCAATAACCCCTCCTTCCTCCTGGTTATGCAGGCAACTCTGCTGATGTCAGAATAAGGCACTCACATGACCAGGAAGGAGGTGAAATCTCCTCCTTATTCATTCTGGTCACATTGACCTGCCATTCTGATATCAGCAGAGGTATCTGTGTGGCCAGTTAGAAGTGAACAGTGGCAGTAGTTGAAACAGAGGAGGTGAGATGCAGCCACCTCAGTAGATCAGTCGCACTCATAGGTGTCACCAAGCCACATTGCTTATGATGTTTCACTCTAATCCAAGTTAGAGGACTAGTGAGGAACAGGTTTTTACTAAAACTTTAATGTAACATGCTAATTGCAACTGAAATTAAGGAGAATGTGTCACTAAGTGGAGAAAAAAGAGGACTGTCTCCAAGTAAACAACTCCAAGACTCAATCTAGATGCAGCTTCCTTGTTTATTCTCAGTTGTTATAGTCCTAGTTGTTACTCCATCTTTCTGCATATATCCAGAAACACCCTGTATATGAGCAACTTGCCCCAGAAGCAAAGGTAGTGACAGGACTGCTGGTGATGGACCAGCATTGAAATAACCTAGTCAGTTGCAGTTCGTGGATTTTTTTTAGTAGTTGCAGTAGGAGTAGGATGGGACCTTGGGCTAAACTCGCCCTTGGAAAAACCCTGCCATGATGAAAATAGTCACAGTGTTCAACCTGATTCTTGGGGAAATTCCAGCTCTACCAGTAACCAAACAACTGTCCAAACTTATTTATGGAAACTCCAACTGTCAGTATTTGCATCATTGTGGAGCATGCCAATGTACTGCCAGTCTGTCAAACACCCACACTGGCAATGAATTGCCCACTTCTATATATGGTTGTCACTATCCAAGAAAATACTTTGTTCAGACATGTGGAACCCCCTCTTTTTTCTACTGGCATTTTCCTAGGAAATATGTGCTTGCATGTAATGCTACTTGAACTTCAATGGTTGATCTTTGGTATTTGTAACACTGACATGCAAAGGAATGTAATGTGTGTTTTCTGAACTGTTTGTTTTTAAAGGTTAAGCAGTACACTGCTCAGCTCCACAGTTTTTAAACTCTTTCTGTTCTATAAGTTAGAGTAGTGAGAAAAAGTTTGTGAACTCTAACAAACATTATAGAAATTCCATAGTTCTATCACGATAACCTTTATGAGTCAAAAAACATTCTTTTAAAAATGTTTGACAGGGTTAATAATAATTTCTGTGTCTTGTGAACTAAAAGGATGGTTAAATTAGGCAAATAACGAGTACAGTAGAGTCTCACTTAGCCAACATAAACGGGCCGGCAGAATGTTGGATAAGCGAATATGTTGGATAATAAGGAGGGATTAAGGAAAAGCCTCTTAAACATCAAATTAGGTTATGATTTTACAAATTAAGCACAAAAACATCATGTTATAAAACCAATTTGACAGAAAAAATAGTTCAATACACAGTAATACTATGTAGTAATTACTGTATTTACGAATTTAGCACCAAAATATCACGATGTATTGAAAACATTGACTACAAAAATGCGTTGGATAATCCAGAATGTTGGAAAAGTGAGTGTTGGATAAATGAGACTCTACTGTACCTAAGAATCAGGACAGGTACAAATGTAAGTGAATTCCTGAATGTAAAGTTCAGTTAAAGGGTATTATTAGAACCAAAAGCTTAAGAAATTAGGTAGGTCTGAATAGTGGTTTGGGAGGTCACATCCTATAGAAACATGTTTACGGGTTTGTTCTTAATCATGCAATTGTGTGGATAAATTTCATATCATGATAATTTCCAAGGACCTCAGAAAAGCAGTTAATTGTGGCTTATCAACCTAGAAAGGGTTACAAAACCATTTCTCAGGAGTTGGGGTTACACTAACCAGTCAGCAACATGTCTAATAATCGGGAAAGTTCAAGACCACAGTCACTCTGACTAGGAGCAGTTGTTTTACCAAATCTGTCCTAGAACAAACTGTCATATTACTCAAGGACTTACAAAGAAACTTAAAGTAACATAAAAATATCTGCAACCCACTCTTACCTCAGCTAATATGCATATTAATGACTTGATTTGGAAAATATTGAGGTGGGGAATTGGCTAGAAGAAAACTGCTCTCGAAAAAATATTGCTTGTCACCTCAAACTGTTTGGATATCAGCCACACACCACCTTAAATCATGAAATAGTTTTCTAAGATCTACAGAGATACTCGCAGGAGCACCTCAGCAAGCAAGAGTCCAAAAGTGGCAGGCTAAAACCCGGAACCTCAATCAGATGAAAAACTCCCTCCTGTGCACTCAGATGACTTGGAAGGCACTGAACAGATTGCACTCTGGCACCACGAGATGCAGAGCCAATCTTAGGAAACGGGGCTACAAAGTGAAGTCCACGACATGCGAGTGTGTGGAAGACCAAACCACAGACCATCTACTACAATGCAGTCTGAGCCCTGCCACATGCACAACGGAGGACCTTCTTATAGCAACACTAGAGGCACTCCAAGTGTCCAGCTACTGGTCAAAGGACATTTAGTATAATGCCAAGTTTTTAACTTTGTGTTTTTAAATACATTACAACTGTACCCTCAGTTCGCTTCTGATGGATAAATAAATATCTCAGACTCATACAGGTGATCTTCAAAATGTCTGTAACAATGTTCTCTGGACAGATGAGTAAAATATCATATTTTTTGCCTGATATACATGTAGCAAAAAAGAAAAAAAAAAGGACAGTGAATCTGAATGGAAGAACCTGATCCCAACTGTCAGGCATGGAGACAACAATACAGTATAATGGTTTTAGCCTGCGTTACTTTCTCGAGACCTGGACAGTTTGATATCATTGACATAATCATGAATCCTGCACCATATCAGAAGATTATAGAGGACAGAATAAGGCCATCTGTTAGCTGAACCTGAACTAAAAATGGGTCGTGCAACAACACAACAATGATCCTGAACAAACAAGCAGATCTATTGAAGAAGAAATTCTATGTTTTAGAAAGACCCAATCAAAGTCAATACCTAAGTGTCATTGAAATGTTTAAGTGACCTTTTCATGTAGCAAGCCCCAAGTGCCACTGACACTTTGTGTATGATTAATGGGCCCCAAACCAATGTGAGAGACTGACTGAAACAATAAAGAAAAATTTAAAGTCATTGCTGCTTAAGGATGTATGACCTAAAGATTTACATAGATTTTCACACAGGGATATTAATTGTTGAATCAATTATAGGGCAACAAATGTTGATAAGGCATTGGGTTTTTTTGTTTGTGTATGTCTCTTTTGTTTAATCAAGTTGTCATTCCTTAGAATTATATGATTAGATTAAGATTTAATAATATTTTAGGCTGAGGCACACAGACCATTCTCCCTTTTGAAGGTAGAGTGATAGACAGAGGCTTACCATATATATGGCGTAATATTATGTGATTAGGAAAATCTAGAAAATCATGGACAGAGAAAGTCCCGAATTTAAAAAAAATCCTGTCGCTTGTTACAGGCATATGTGATCATTATAAGGATAGAACCATAGTCAAGGGAAGTAATGACCCCACTATATTTGATGTTGGTCAGGCCTCATCTGGAGTACTGTACATATAAAACTTGAGTCTCTCTCTCTCTCTCTCTCTCTCTCTCCCCCCCCCCCCCCATCATTATATTGCCCACCTGCACTTCCATTGTATGTTTTATATACTTGGGCAACTATATTAGTCCTCTACAGCCTTCTAATAGCAAATGTAATTGCCTTAATCATCTTTGTACACATTCACCGTCACCTCTAATGGTGACAAAATCACTAGTTTCTGGCTTCTTCCATGAAATACCTCTCCTTCTTTTTCCTCAGCTGAAAAGGAAACATGCTTTTCTATAAATAAAGCTGTATGGTGAGTTTAAATGCTTATTTGTTAAGGTATGTTACACTATCCTTTGATATACAGATATTTGCATACATACACTGAATCTTTTTTAAATGCCAGCACCGTGCTTGCCAGACATGGATGCCTAGGTAACCAGGCACCAACTTGTCATACCCTCCAATAATTCTATCCCTTGATTCTACCCGGAAAACAAAGGGAACACATTTCAGTGAAGTTAAAATGTTTTTTGTTTTTTTTTTGCAGGTGTGGATCCAGCCCTAGAAAATAGAAACACCTCAGAATATGTCCCCAGGGGGATGTGTGCTAGGAAGGTTGCATGGGCCATTGATCCGCAGCATGGATGTGGTGCTGCCCTGCATCCTGTCATCATTACCTGCCAGTGACACAGTGACAATTAGGATATGTCTCCTTGAAACACTATCCATGATGATGATATTTATTTATACCCTGCTTTTTCTCTCTACAAGGAGATTCAAAGCAGCTTACATTAAAAGCATTTCAATGCAATTTAAAATCCACAAAAAACAAACATTAAAACAAAATTAAACATCAATTGTATTTTAAAAATTCAGTTAAAATCCATAAAACATACCCAAAGCTAAAAAAATCTCGGCACCCCCTGATCTTAGGTAAAAAAAGGTAAAGGTTTTCCCCTGACGTTAAGTCCAGTTGTGAACGACTCTGGGGGTTGGTGCTCATCTCCATTTCTAAGCCGAAGAGCCGGCGTTGTCCATAGGCACCTCCAAGGTCATGTGGCCGGCATGACTGCATGGAGCGCCGTTACCTTCCCGCCAGAGCGGTACCTATTGATCTACTCACATTTGCATGTTTTTGAACTGCTAGGTTGGCAGGAGCTGGGGCTAACAGCAGGCGCTCCCGGGATTTGAACCTGTGACCTTTCGGTCTGCAAGTTCAGCAGCTCAGTGCTTTAAAACCTGCCTGAAGAAAAAGGTTTTAGCCTTCCACCAGAAGGACAGCAGGGAGGGGGCCATTCTGGCTTCCCTGGGAAGAAGGGAGCTCCAGAGTCGTGGGGCGGCCACTGAGAAGGCCCCCTCTCTCATCCCATCAGCCAAGCTTGTGATGGAGGAGGAACTAAAATAAGGGCCTCTCCTGAAGAGTTCAGGGCCCGGGCAGGTTCATACTAAGAGATGTGGTCAGTCTAATAGCCTTGACCTGAGCCGCATAGGGCTTTAAAAGTCATAAACAGCACTTTGAATTGTACCAGGAAACAAATGGAGCTAATGCAATAGGGGGGTTGTCTGCTCTCTGTAGCGAGCCCCAGTTAGCAACCTTTCTGCAGCTCTTTGGACCAAGTGAAGTTTCCAAAAACATTTCAAAGGCAACTCCACATAGAACGCATTACAGTAATCCAGACAGGATGCAACTAAGGCATGTGCCACCATGGCAAGATCCGGCTTCTCAAGGAATGGGCTCAGTTGACGCACTAGCTTTAATTGGGCAAAAGCACCCCTGGTCACTGCTGATACCTGGGCCTCTAGGTTCAGAGCCGAAACCAGGAGTACCCCCAAACTGAGCACCTGTGTTTTCAGGGGAGTGTAACTCCATTTAACACAGGCTGCCTCTTCATTCCCAGATCTGTCTTACATTGACTGATGACAGACAATGGTTTAGTCAGGACAGCTTCCTTGGCTTCAGGTGAGAAGGAATAGTAAAGTTGGGTGTTGTCTGCATATAGGTGGCACTGTACTCCAAAACTCCGGATGACTTCTCCCAGCAATTTTCATGAGTATGTTAAAGAGCATGGGGGACAACATAGAACCCTTCAGGACCCCACAGGCTAGTGGCTAAGGAGTCAAATGGGTCCCCCAGCACCACCTTCTGACACCATCTCTCAAGGAAAGAATGGGGCCTCTGAAGAACAGCACCTTCAAGCCCCATCATAGAAAGGCGACTCAGAAGGATAACCATGGTTGATGGTATCAAAAACCACTGAGTGGTCTAGGAGAACCAACAGGGACAGACTCCCCCTGTCCAGTTCTCTGTGTATGTCATCCACCAAGGTGACCAAAGCTGTCTCTGTTCCATATCCAAGCCTGAAACCATTTTGAAATGGGTCTAGATCAGTGGTTCTCAACCTGTGCATCCCCAGATGTTTTGGCCTTTAACTCCTAGAAATCCCAACAGCTGGTAAACTGGCTGGGATTTATGGGAGTTGTAGGTCAAACCACCTGGGGACCCACAGGTTGAGAACCACTGATAAACTGTTTCATCCAGAAATCCATGGAGTTAGGAGACCACATGCTCCAAAACTTGCTCAAAAAGGGAAGGTTGAACACTGGTCCATCATGAAGGAGTTCAGGGGTGGCTTTTAAATATGTTTTACAACTACCTCTTTTTGGCAAGATGGAATCTGTCATATTTCAAGGAGGCATTGACCATAGCCTTCACCCACTCTGCCAGTCCCTCTCTGGCCTGTTTGATCAGCTAGGAAGGGCAAGGATTTAGAATACAAGTCGGGGATGCTTTGAATGCGATTTCCTGCTTCTTGGCACGGGGTTGGACTGGATGGCCCATGAAGTCTCTTCCAACTCTACTATTCTATGATTCTATGATTCTAAGTGGTAGCTCTTCGCTCTCCAAGGATTATTTTTATGCATATAAATGCATAGCTGAATAAACTGATGAAATCTTTAGTCCTCCTCTCCTTTTATATACCCACATATGGTTAAAAGTTTGAAAAGAATGTAGTGAATTAACTAAAAAGGTGATCTTCCTGTTAGACATTTATTTATGTAACTTACTACCTTTTCCCAGGGCCATGTTAACGGCATTATAGGCCCCCAAGTAAAGCTGGATACTGGGCCCTGCCTATACTACTACTCACAGTGCACTGCCTTTTCCACAATATGGGACCTAACGTACATTCCTGAGATCATGGCAGATATCTATGTTCCAGAAATTTGGAAACCCTTGTACTACAACTGCCCATGATGGTTGGGAAATCAGGGATTTATGTTTCAAGAAATCAGGGATTTATTTTCCATGTTCTACTCTATGCCTGCTCATGAAGGGAGATGCTGACAAACTGGAAAGCGTCCAGAGGAGGGTGACTAAAATTATCAAGGGTCTGGAGAACAAGCCCTATGAGGAGTGGCTAAAAGAGTTGGGCATGTTTAGCCTGCAGAAGAGAAGGCTGAGAGGAGACATGATAGCCATGTATAAATATGTGAGGGGAAGTCATAGAGAGGGAGCTTGTTTGCTGCTGCCCCGCAGACTAGGACGCAGAACAATGACTTCAACCTACAGGAAAGGTGATTCCACACCTGAACATCAGGAAGAACTTCCTCACTGTGAGAGCTGTTCTGCAGTGGAACTCTCTGCCCTAGAGTGTGGTGGAGGCTCCTTCTTTGGAGGCTTTTAAGCAGAGGCTGGATGGCCATCTGTCGGGGATGCTTTGAATGAAATTTTCCTGCTTCTTGTAGGGGGTTGGACTGGATTGCCTGTGAGGTCTCTTCCGATTCTATGATTCTATATGAGGGCAAGAAATGGCCCAGACTATGGCCATACACATAAACTTCACCTTAACATCCTCATTCCCACCCATTCAGTCTGTATTGATAAGGAAGAGCTCAAAGGAGCTTTAGCTTGCCGTTACTTCAGCCTGCAGTTGCCACATAAAGAAAACGGTTGGGAGAAGCTCTGTTTCAGGACCTTCCCCACTCTTAGCAATCATGTGAGTGGGCTGGATTTCCTTTAGAGGGCTGATGTCTTCAAAATAAAGGGAGTGTCCAAACCTTGGAGAAGGCAGCTTTTTAATTCGGTAAATGGACACATGTTTTGTATAAGTTAGCTATGTTAGCATATAGTCACAAAGTCATTTATTGTATGCAACTGTAATCAGTAATTTCGCATGAGTCATAGAAAAACATTACTGAAGTAATTATGATGAATTTACTTTGATCAGCCCTTGTCTTTTGAGATTATGTTCAAGGGCATACTGTGGGAAGCGCCTAATGACTGTGTTGGTTGTCTGGTAAGTCTGCATCAGTACAAATGTACGTGACTTTTCTGGAAGAGGGACAGGCTTCTTGATAAAGGTAAATGTTTCCCCTTGACATTAAGTCTAGTCATGTCAAACTCTGTGGGGCGGGTGCTCATCTCCATTTCTAAGCTGAAGAGCTAGCATTGTTCATAGACTTCTCCGAGGTCAAGTGGCCAGCATGACTGCATGGAGTACTGTTACCTTCCCGCCATAGCGGTACCTATTGATTTACTCACATACTGCTAGTTTGGCAGAAGCTGGGGCTAACAGCAGGAGGTCACCCCACTCCCTGGATTCGAACCCCCAACCTTTCGGCCGGCAAGTTCAATAGCTCAGTGGTTTAACCTGCTGTGTCATCGGGGGCTCTTGGCTTCTTGATATACACTACTATATAGTTTTCTACCCAATTTTGGTTTGACACTGACCCCTAAATGGTGGAAAAACAAGGATTTGAACCTGGTTTGTATAGTATGTGCAAACCATACTGTGTAAATGTAGATGGTGCAGCAAAATATAGGTAACTAATCGAACAGTCCATAGGGGGAAGAAAGAATGAAAAATAGCTTCTTTGTTGTAGGACTAGTGGCATTTAACTTAGGGTTATATAACTTGGCATTATATATGAGCAGATCCAATGCAAAATTATGTTTGTATTTACCGCATATCCACCTTTTGTGCTTTCTTTTCAATTTTATTCCATATTAACTGTAGCCATGTGTGTTGTTTTTCTGAGTGTAGACTAGTTTCAGCAACAGTGGAACAACAACAAGAATAGAAATACAATGAAACACAAAATACTTCCTTACTTACAAACCGTGAAAGAAACCTGCCGAGTAAATCCCCACTTGAGATGTTTTAAAAGGAGACCAGATCAATTTTTGCAGTTATACCGTAGCAGGAGATGCCAAATATTAAGGCTGGGTGTGGTAACTATATCATGCACTTAAACAATATGGGATGTCTTATTGTAGGAATACGTACAGTAATAAAAATGTTTACAATCAAAACCATAAAAATAAGACAGAGATGTAGCTTGGAAGTGTAATATCTGTCACACTGGAAATGCCGCTCCTAAAAATAAAAATGTAACTGTTGAAAAACTCAATTTCAGACCATAGAAACAGAAGAGATAAGCACAAATATGTTTTTCTAACAATCCACACTTGCTTATATAGCAGTGGTAAATATAATTCTGGAAGAGCACCCTTTCATTTCTTTTAAACACATATACAGGCAGTCCCCAAGTTACAAACAAGATAGCTTTTGTTCAACACCCAAATGGTGTTTGTTTTGTTGTCAGTGCCCGTTTAAAAGATTTCACCTCTTTTCTGTCCCTATTTTTGAAACATTTGGCTTGTTGTGGAAACAAGCATTGGTGCTAAAGCTTCAGTGGAGACACATTTCCCCCATGACAAGTCTTTTAGGAGTGAATTTCCTTTCCTAGGGGTAGGCATCTCATACTTCCTGTTGTCTCACTCCCATTCTTAAATATGTCATTTGTAATTGGATGTTTCTAACTTGGGGACTGCCTGTATTTTTTTTTACTATTTGGATTTCAAGGATTTCCATTTTGCAAAATATAGCATCAAAACAGCGCTCAGTCGATGACATGATCAGTTTTGGGCATGGAATGGGAAGATATTGTGACGGTCAGAGTCCCGGCCATTGCAAGATATCTGGCCAAGAAACTCAGTCCAAAGTCTTGCAAGATCCTAGATTTTGCCACAAACAGGCCTATTATATGATCTCTTCACACATAGCCTAGCCATTTTATCACCATTAGCTCAAGAAGGTGCTAGTTGCCTCTTGGCATGCTCTGGAAGGAACTTGTCATAAGTCATATGTAAAAGGGTTTTGTGGTTTTTAGTCCTCTCTGAAACATGTTCTTTATGTTGTTATCAGAGCCGGTCCAACAATGAGGCGAATTAAGCGGTCGCTTCGGGTGCAAAACATACAGGGGCGCAGTCGAGACTGCTTTTTCTGTTGATTTGTTGTAAAACATGATGTTTGGGTGCTTAATTTGTAAAATCTTAATGTAATTTGATGTTTAATAGGCTTTTCCTTAATCCCTCCTTATTATCCAATATTTTTGCTTATCCAACGCTTTTATTTTTCAGTGATTGGTTTGGTGGGGGGGGGAATTCTGTTCGCCTACACTTGAAAAATACCAAGGGCCGACTCTGGTTGTTATATACAGTAGAGTCTCACTTATCCAACACTCGCTTATCCAACGTTCTGGATTATCCAACGCATTTTTGTAGACAATGTTTACAATATATCATGATATTTTGGTGCTAAATTCATAAATACAGTGATTACTACATAGCATTACTACATATTGAACTACTTTTTCTGTCAAATTTGTTGTCTAACATGATGTTTTGGTGCTTAATTTGTAAAATCATAACCTAATTTGATGTTTAAGAGGCTTTTCCTTAATGCCTCCTTATTATCCAACATATTCGCTTATCCAACTTTCTGCCGGCCCGTTTATGTTGGATAAGTGAGACTCTACTGTATTAAATGTTGGTATTGTTTTACATTGTCGTGTGCTTTGGCACAGGAAATATACCTCAGAAACTGGCGAGTATGAGGAAGAAGATGAACTTCAAAGTATACAGTGTGGATAGTAGCAAAGAAAGTGGATGGCTCAGTTGGATTTTTATTTCGTGTCAAAAGCCTTGCATAAATAAATAAGTCTAAAACTGATAAAATAAAGGGATCACAAGCAGCTAAATAGTTTTGGACCAAAAACGGGCAACAGCGACTGCATTGTCTGTAGCTTTCAACAGTTCTCCTTCTGTGCATGAGGCAGGGCATTGTGGGCAAGCATACAGATGCGGAGTTGTTTGTTCTGCTCCAGTCACACAAGGTGGAGGATTCCTCCAGGTAGTGCCATTTAGCCAGGTTGTTTTTTGATCTGCCAACTCCACTTCTGAGTCTGTTCAGGGACTTCCAAGTTGCACATTCTTGGTTTGCCCCTGGAGGAAGACCCTCGCTGGGGGGGATTCAGTTGGAATTACCCGATTTTGCTGCCCACAAGGATATTCTTGCTGTTGCTGGAGGAACATTTAGAGGAGTGGTGGTTCTTGTGAAACTTTTCCTTGATTTAAATCTACTGGGAGGAGGCTGATAGCCATACAGCTAGCTGGCATTGCCCCCCCTTCCCTGGATGTAGGTTCAGTTGGATGGCACCACTACATATTTGGACATTTTTAAGCTAACGGCAGTGGGGATTCAATGCTGAACCACTAAGGATTGGGGCAATTTAACACAGCATAGAATCATAGAATCATAGAATAGTAGAGTTGGAAGAGACCACATGGGCCATCTAGTCCAACCCCCTGCTAAGAAGCAGGAAATCGCATTCAAAGCACCCCCGACAGATGGCCATCCAGCCTCTGCTTAAAAGCCTCCAAAGAAGGAGCCTCCACCACGGCCCCGGGGAGAGAGTTCCACTGTCGAACAGCCCTCACAGTGAGGAAGTTCTTCCTGATGTTCAGGTGGAATCTCCTTTCCTGTAGTTTGAAGCCATTGTTCCGTGTCCTAGTCTGCAGGGCAGCAGAAAACAAGCTTGCTCCCTCTTCCCTATGACTTCCCCTCACATATTTGTAAATGGCTATCATGTCTCCTCTCAGCCTTCTCTTCTGCAGGCTAAACATGCCCAGCTCTTTAAGCCGCTCCTCATAGGGCTTGTTCTGCAGATCCTTAATCATTTTAGTCGCCCTCCTCTGGATGCTTTCCAGCTTGTCAACATCTCCCTTCAACTGTGGTGCCCAAAATTGGACACAGTATTCCAGGTGTGGTCTGACCAAGGCAGAATAGAGGGGGAGCATAACTTCCCTGGATCTAGACGCTATTCCCCTCTTGATGCAGGCCAGAATCCCGTTGGCTTTTTTAGCAGCCGCATCACATTGTTGGCTCATGTTTAACTTGTTGTCCACGAGGACTCCAAGGTCTTTTTCGCACACACTGCTGTCAAGCCAGGCGTCCCCCATTCTGTATCTTTGATTTCCATTTTTTCTGCCGAAGTGAAGTATCTTGCATTTGTCCCTGTTGAACTTCATTTTGTTAGTTTTGGCCCATCTCTCTAGTCTGTCAAGATCATTTTGAATTCTGCTCCTGTCTTCTGGAGTGTTAGCTATCCCTCCCAGTTTTGTGTCGTCTGCAAACTTGATGATCGTGCCTTCTAACCCTTCGTCTAAGTCGTTAATAAAGATGTTGAACAGAACCGGGCCCAGGACGGAGCCCTGCGGCACTCCACTTGTCACTTCTTTCCATGATGAAGACGACGCATTGGTGAGCACCCTTTGGGTTCGTTCGCTTAGCCAATTACAGATCCACCTAACCGTAGTTTTGTCTAGCCCACATTTTACTAGTTTGTTTGCCAGAAGGTCGTGGGGGACTTTGTCGAAGGCCTTACTGAAATCCAGGTAGGCTACATCCACAGCATTCCCTGTATCGACCCAACTCGTAACTCTATCGAAAAAAGAGATCAGATTTGTCTGGCATGACTTGTTTTTGGTAAATCCGTGTTGACTATTAGCAATGACCGCATTTGTTTCTAAGTGTTCGCAGACCACTTCCTTAATGATCTTTTCCAGAATTTTGCCTGGTATTGATGTGAGGCTGACCGGACGGTAATTGTTTGGGCCGTTCTTTTTTTCCTTCTTGAAGATAGGGACCACATTCGCCCTCCTCCAATCTGCTGGGACTTCTCCCGTTCTCCAAGAACTCTCGAAGATAATTGCCAGTGGTTCTGAAATAACTTCCGCTAGTTCCTTCAGTACTCTTGGGTGTAGCTGATCTGGCCCTGGGGACTTGAATTCGTTTAGAGAGGCCAAGTGTTCCTGGACAACTTGTTTCCCTATTTGGGGTTGGATTTCCCCCAATCCTTCGTCCATTCCGTGTTGCTGAGGTTGAAGATGGCTTTCTTTTTCTGAGAAGACCGAGGCAAAGAAGGCATTAAGTAGTTCTGCCTTTTCCCTGTCCCCTGTCGCCATCACCCCATCTTCTCCTTGCAATGGCCCTATCGCCTCCTTTTTCTTCCTTTTTATACCAACGTAAGCAAAAAAGCCTTTTTTGTTGTTTTTTATGTCCCTGGCAAGCCTGAGCTCATTTTGCGCTTTAGCCTTGCGAACCTTTTCCCTACAGGTGTTGGCTATACGTTTGAATTCTTCTTTGGTGATTTCTCCCCTTTTCCACTTCTTGTGCATGTCACTTTTGAGCTTTAGCTCAGTTAGAAGTTCTTTGGACATCCATTCTGGCTTCTTTGCACTTGTCTTATTTTTCTTCTTTGTTGGCACTGTTTGCATTTGCGCCTTGAGTATTTCACTTTTGAAAAACTCCCATCCATCCTTAACTCCCTTGTTTTTTAATATCGGCGTCCATGGAATGCCACTCAGTAATTCCTTCATTTTTTGGAAGTCAGCTCTCTTAAAGTCCAGAATGCGTGTTTGACTTGTCTTAGTTTCAGCATTCCTTTGTATTGCAAACTTCAGGAGCACATGGTCACTTGCCCCTAAGGATCCAACCACTTCAACTGTATTGATCAGGTCTTCCACATTTGTTAAGATTAGATCAAGAGTTGCTGATCCCCTTGTTGCCTCTTCTACCTTCTGGACCATAAAATTATCTGCAAGGCAAGTGAGGAATTTGTTGGACTTTGTACTCTTGGCTGAGTTTGTTTTCCAGCAGATATCGGGATAATTGAAATCGCCCCTGACTACTATATCTCTTCTTTGTGCCTGTTTGGTCAGCTGTTGACAGAAGGCTTCATCAAGTCCTTCATCCTGACTCGGAGGTCTGTAGTAGACACCCACGACAAGATCTTTTTGAGTCCCGGTTCCCTTGATTCTTATCCAGATGCTTTCAAGCTGGTTTCCCGGATTACAGTCTTGCATTTCTTCTGCAACGTAACTGTTTTTGACATATAAAGCTACTCCCCCTCCTCTCCCCTTTGTTCTATTTCTGTGAAAGAGGTTATAGCCCTCAATGGTTAAATTCCAGTGATGGGAGTCATCCCACCAGGTTTCAGTGATGCCTATGACATCGTATGTGTGGTGCTGTGCTAGGAGTTGGAGTTCGTCTTGCTTATTTCCCATGCTCTGAGCATTAGTGTAAAGACATGTAAGCCCCTGTGACCTCCCCTCGAACTGTTTATTTGGGATTATTGTGCTCTCTGTACTTGGTCCTTGCTGTGTTTGTGCAGCCCTCCGTTTAGCCTTTCGGCGGTTCCCTGTGGTCGTGGGTAATATAGTGTTCGCCAGGCTGTTGTTCCCCTCCCCCAGTGGATCTAGTTTAAAGTGCGCCTGATGAGGTTTGTGAGTCTGTGTGCAAAAAGATGTTTTCCTACTTGTGTGAGATGCACCCCATCGCTTGCCAGTAGTCCATCCTCTTGGAAGAGTAGACCATGGTCAAGGAAGCCAAAATGCTCCTCTTGACACCATTTTCTGAGCCAGTTATTGACCTGTACTATTTTTCCGGCCCTTGTAGAGCCGTGTCCTACAACAGGGAGGAGGGATGAAAAGATCACATGTACATTATACAGTTTTAGCTTTGTTCCCAGAGCTCGAAAATCATTTGTGATCTTTTGAAAAGTATGCCTAGCGGTGTCATTGGTACCTACATGAATCAACATAAGGTGGGGAGGGTGATGGGGCTTTAGGAGCCTGCTGAGCCTCTGGGTGATATGGTGTATTTTTGCCCCCGGGAGGCAGCATGTTTCTCGAGCCATCCCATCCGGTCTGGAAATGATGGCTTCCGTTCCTCTAAGGAGGGAGTCACCTACTACCAAGACCTGTTTCCTTTGAGGATTGACAGGGTTCTTTTTGTGCAAGACAGTGTGTATGTCCCCTGAAGAGTGTTCCTGTTGAAGTGAATCATGTAGGTGTAAAGTGTTGTCCTCCTCCTCAACATCCCCAGTGCATTCATCAATGACAATCCATTGAGATACATCCGAGAGCCCATTACTCTCCCAAGGATGTTCCTGTTGCTCCTGGTCTATGATTGGGGATGGAGCATTTGCATGATTACATAAGTGTGACTGTGGTGATGCACTGTCCCCGTCAGGGCTATCCCCTGCGCATTGATCCAGGGTGGTCCACTGAGTGGTATCTAAGAAACTGTGGTCCTCCACAAGATGTGTTTCCTGATTGTATGTTAATGATGTAAGAATTTCAAATCTGTTGTGTAAATGCAGCTGAGCAGAGGAGTTCTGCGGAGGCTGCCTGGTCCTGCGTCTCCTTCTATGGGTGACCTCCTTCCAAGCCTGAGGGTTGTCTACCTTTGAGTTGATCTCCCCATAAGGTTCCTGATCATGGTCTTGGTGGTGTTGGTGTGATGCAGGCTGCTGATCTACAGCAGCGTGTTGTGCAGTGTCCAAGAAGAGCTCGAGTGCCTGAATGTCCTTAAGGGTCTTAATACGGTGCTCGAGCTGTTGGATCCTCTGCTCCATCAGAGTCATCTGTTTGCATTTGGAGCAGATGTAGTTGTCTAGTTTTTGTGTGAAAAAGCGGAACATGCCACAGCTGGTGCATGTGATGGGAATGTTTTGCTTTTGTTGCATCTCTTGGTGAGCGTGGTGGCCAAGTGGGATCTTTGTACAGTTAAGTAATATGCACGCACTTTATGTGCAAACTGCAACAAACCACCTCTTTGTGTATTTGTTTATGTTGCTTTGTTTCCTGTATGTACTGCAAAGGATAGTTAGTAAAGGTGCCTTTTTCGTGCGCGCCGTCAGGCGCGCGCGACACTGGCAAATAAAGCTTTCCCAGAAACTCAATTAACAGGGGACAATGCCTGCTGTCAATCAACTTAAGTACCTGGCTCTCTTTCAACACAACAGTCACACAACAGTTAGACTTTGACCACAGGAGCCAAGCCCACACTCAGTTTAAAATCTTAGCCAAATCTTAGCCAAATCCTACCTGAAGCCAGGGAGCAAAAATGTCCTCCTGCTGCCTCTGCTTCTGCGAGAACCAACGAGCGAGCAGTATCTGCGAGCAGTATCAAGCTAATGCCTTCTTATTGGACAATGGGACATGGATTATCCTGCCGCTTTCTATGCGATTATGTATTGGGATGTTCAATAAAATCATGACCAAAAATTTAACCCTTCATAGCCACCGTTTGTTTATAGTCTTAAGCAAACCTGGGCATCAGCATGCAGAGAATTAGGTTATTAAGATGAACCCCAATGGGCACATATCTAAAAGTAAGCTATGTTGACTCAATGGCACTTCCTCCTCATTCAGTGTGCATTGGGTCAGGTTTTAAAATTTACCTTTCACTTTATTGGAAGAAATTATCTTTTGTAGGCACTGCTTATGTTTTTTCTGCTTCACATGAAGACTCATAATTAACATTCAGTTTCACACAGAGCTTTCAGATAGAAAAAGTTTTAGAGGTGGTGATTTTTATACAGCACATAAGGACCATTGTGAACAGAGCACAACAGAATATACACACAATCTGTTATTGTGGAACTCACAGCTGGAAAGCAGCTGGGGAAAGAATTATTATCCCTGTATTAGTGAGAGGCTATTGAACCAGGCATAGATAAAGTGTGACATATGAGACCACCCCACAAAAGCACCTCAAAGCTTTAAGACTCCCCTTGATCTTTTACATAATTTCCCCCCAAGTACTTTTAGGACAATGTTTGCCCCCAACCCCAATCTCCTAAAACTGCTGAAAAAACTGTTTGCTCTTTGAATACACCTGAGCTCCCAAACCTCTCCAGTCACAGATGTATCACATGCTGTTATGGCTTGCTGGATGAGTAAAACAAATGTCTCCTGCCTTGTTTGCAGTTCATAGAATAATAAAGTTGGAAGAGACCACATGGGCCATCTAGTCCAACCCCCCTGCCATGCAGGAAATGCACAAAGTACCCCTGGGAGTTGTCCATCTCTACTCTAGTTCTGATCTAATTCTAAAAGAATTAGAAAAAAAGCCTGAGGATGATTAAGCTATCTATTTGAATTTTCTGTCCGTTTATAAAGTTTTGAAGCATTTAGAAGACTTTAACTATAAGGGGAAGCCAAGAAGTTTAAGATATCCTGTTAAGACTGATGTGAAATCTTATACGAGCACAACATGATACTGAATCACTAATGTGGGAATTACTGAAGAGGAACTGAAGCTTGGCTGGATCATAATATGTGCCCACGAGAATACTGACTACTGCTTGGCTGCTGGTGATTTTTCCCACTGTAATGCATTTCTAGACAAAGAAGAGACTCCTTGTCAAAATATCACATCTGGATTTTGGCCAAGTGGAGTAGGTTGCTTTACTTTGGATATTGAGATATGATGAGTTTCTCCTTTGACAACTAATTTGATTTTTCATTGGAATCATGTATCTCTCAATAGTGATGACATGACTCCACATTTCAGTTATTTCCACAAGAGTGGGAATGCATAACATGTAAAGAAGTCATTCTGACTTGTTTTAGAAGCTATTACAGTGAAAGCTGCCTCTGTAAAAAAGTAAATATGGGATGCCTGTCATGTTTGAATTGGTTACTAAGAACCTTATCAGACACAGTCTCTTCTCCATCTTCTCCCCATTTCTCCATGTTGCTGAAACGGAGTCCCACAGAGCCCATCACAAAGCACAGGCCAATTTTCGGCAGGACTCCATTGGGCTCTGTTTCAGCAGAAATTGAGCCCAGAGTGGCTTTGGAGGAGTTGGGTGTTACCCAAGTCCTCATTGAAGAAGATGAAGATGAAGTGGAAAAGGACGGGAAACCATGTTAATGGGAGGCCATCCCAAAAGACAGGGAAATATGGTATAGGACAGTTCCCTCTGCTTTCATTCTTTTCCCCCCTGCCCATTTGATGAGGTCTTTATAGTCTCAAATAAAGGTTCACTTATCCAACATGGAGAACTGTTTTCACATCAGTAGCACACCCAATTGTGGAAGTAATGTTCAATCCAGTCTAGTCGAAATAGAGCACTCAGATATAAGGATCACTTTGCACAAAAAATGAATGATTTTAGGTGGAGGTAAATTTTTCTCACAAATACAGTCAGACTTCCATATCTGTATCCACAAAGTCAACCATTAGTGGCTTGAAAATGTTTTTTTAAAATCCAAAAAGTAAACTCTGATTTTGCCATTTGGTACTATTCAATTGTATTTGAGCACCACAAATTGTGGTATCCATTTGGGATTCTGGAACCAAACCCCAGCAAATACCATTGTATTTCTTGGATTGCACAGATTAAAAATGAAAATAATAGCAGCTAGTGGAAGTGTTGTGCCTTTGTTGTTATTGTCCAGAATAAACGTGTGCACACAACTTCTAACGAACCATCCATCTTCTACAGCATATATGTGAAACACAAGTCCACAGGCCAAATTTGCCCTGCCACAAAATTTTATGTGGTCTGTGAGGCTTTCAATGCCAAGGCAACATAATTGCATGTATAGTCTTACAAATACAAATGCCCTTTGAAGGCAACAGCAGGGCTGATGTGGCCCTTGGTGAAAATTAGTTTGACACCCCGATCTACACCAGGAGCCCCATCCTTCAGAACATTGGCCAGAAATTTACAGTAAGAATTTAAGAACATAAAACACATTGTGCTGGATCTGACTAGAGTCTGGAAAAGTTACCTCTTTGGACAACAGTTCTCAGATTTGTTTAAGCGGCATAGCCACTGGCCATGTTGATCAAAGATTATCAGAGTCACAACATTAAAAGTAACTATTGTTAGTCTGGATCAGTTTATTAAGTTCATTATTTTGTTTATCACTGTGGTTAACCAGAAAACTAAGAAAAGTTCCAAAGCAGGGATATGGGCAAAAGATCCACCATGCATCTCTCTATACTTGACCAGTACACAGGTAGGGTATTTCTCTTACTGGAGGTTGTGCATAGTTACTGCTAACAAATGCTCACTGCATTGGTCCAATTCCCTTGCAGTGGTTCGCAACCTGTGGGCCCCCAGATGTTTTGGCCTTCAACTCCCAGAAATCCTAACAACTGGTAAACTGGCTGGAGTTTCTGGGAGTTGTAGGCCAAAACACCTGGGGACTCAAAGGTTGAGAACCAGTGCTTTAAGGCTATTATCAAGGTTCCAAACTATGGGATGAATGGGCACCGCAATTTAAGGGAGATGTTGACAAGCTGGAATGTGTCCAGTGGAGGGCGACTAAAATGATTAAGGGTCTGGACAAGCCCTACGAGGAGCGGCTTAAAGAGCTGGGCATGTTTAGCCTGCAGAAGAGAAGGCTGAGAGGAGACATGATGGCCATGTATAAATATGTGAGGGGAAGTCACAAGGAGGAGGGAGCAAGCTTGTTTTCTACTGCCCTTGAGACTAGGACGTGGAACAATGGCTTTAAACTACAGGAAAGGAGATATCACCTGAACATCAGGAAGAACTTCCTAACAGTGAGAGCTGTTTGGCAGTGGAACTCTCTGCCCCAGAGTGTGGTGGAGGCTCCATCTTTGGAGGCTTTTAAGCAGAGGCTGAATGGCCATCTGCCAGGGGTGCTTTGAATGTGATTTCCTGCTTGAGTCCCATGAGGTCTCTTCCAACGCTATTATTCTATGATAATTTTATAATAGCAACTTTTCCCACCGGGTATTTTATAGGGAAAGAAGATTACTTGACTATTATGCTGCTAAAAGTCTTCTATGCAAGGCCCTTGAATAGGTGTGCAAGAACTACAGCTTTTGAAAAACTAATCAAAAGCTTTACCGGACTATTGTCTAGCATGCACTTTAGAAACCATATGTCACTGCTCCTGAACCAAATTCACTAGCATTCAGATTGTTTCTGATCTCAGTTCAAGGTGCTGGTTTTAAAGTGCCTTAAGAGATTGGCACCAGAACATCCACTTTCACTTATGTCAGCCTGCCTGGAATTTAAAATATTCAGTGGAAGCCCTGTTGCATGTCCACATTGCCAAGCTGCTCGGTTTGTGAATAACAAGACAGGATTTTGTCTGTAGCAGCACTCTGATTGTGGAACATCTTGCAGATAGAAATCAGTCTGGCTTCATCCTTGTAATATTTCTGATTGGTAGGCAAAACTTTTCCACAATAGGCCATTCACTTTCACAGAGATTAGGGGACAAGACTACACTAAAATGGAAAGAACATGAATTGAAAAAATGCTATTTTTTAACTGAGATAATTTCTCCCCAAGAAATTCCAGGTCTTTCAGATAATCTCTATGATTAACTTCAATTGGAAATTGACTTCAGAATCATGTTCATTATAGGAATCTCTAATTCTTCCAGCACAACTCTTGTGGGCTACTTCTGGTGTAACTTAACTGTAGGGTCATCCTGGAGGATCCAGAGATTCCTAAAGAGACTATATTAACCACATCTGCTAATAATAAAATCCATAAAAGTTAAACCCTCAAATATAAGGGAGGCAGGGGTGAGTCTATTTATTTTTATTTATTTATTACAGCATTTCTACCCTGCCCTTCTCATCCGGAACAGGGACTCAGGGCGGCTTACAATATAAAACACATATATAACAGTTACAATAATATTTCAACTCAATTTAAAATTAAATTACATTAAAAATATTCATAAAAACATATATAAATAAATATTTAGGCACTTTGTATTGTCTATTGTAGTTTGTATTACCTTTGGTATTTAGATCTGGTTTTAAAACTGTTTTTATAAGATAAATCTATTTTATTGTACATTATTTAGGGGAGGCTGGTGGGGGGAAAAAGTAATTAAAATACTATAAATAGATAAGCAAATTAAGGGAATGGCTGTAATGGATTTATAGAGCCACACATTAAAATTTGGGACAGAGAAGTTAAGATCTGCTGAGCTGTTCCTGAATGACCTTGTGAAGGCAACAAGCCTTGAATTTTGGAAAGGGTTCATAAAAAAGCAATATACATTTATTTTGTGAATTAATTAGCTTGCTTGCAAATATAAATGTATATATATGGTGCTAGATGCGTATGATGAGGCTTATCTGTTTTTAATTATTCTTTGGCTATTCATTTATGTCAAGGACAGAACGCCACAAGGTTCAAGATAACAGAGTTTATTTAATTACAGAACTCAAAAATGCCCGTAAAACACAAGGGCCAGGCAATTTTAGCCTTTAGGAGCAAAAAAGGGACAAGGAAAAAATGTACAAAAGATAAACCGGATTAAACCGAAGTTTAATCCGGGTAAAAACAAACTGCTTGCTTCAGCCTGAGGGTAAACAAAACAAAAGCCGAGGAACACAAGATACAAAAGAATGCAACTAATTGGCAGCAGATTCCTCTCTGCTGCCAACACTGTGCTTAGAGGAACTTGCGTCGCTCCCACACACACAGCAGACAGGATTTCCAACACGAACAGATCAGCCAAGGATTGTAGCAGAAGAGTAGACCCAGTTCCTTTCCGTGGTTCAAAGCCAGAAGTAGACGTTTGTAGTTTCCAAGTCCAGAAGGGGGAAGGCAAGCCGTGGTCAGTTCAATCCGAGTTTTCAAAGCAGGAGATGGCGTCCGTCAAGAAGACGACGGAAGGTCAAGCTAATAAGAGTAAGCACAGGTTTGCACAAACAAATGCCCACACAATTCCTCCCGCCGTCTGACCCTGAATTCCAAAAACAACTTACGTCTCAGCACAGGAAAACACACCAGTCTTCAGGAAAGCGTCCCACACAGATCCCAAGCGTTTGTCCAGATTACCTTGCCCAACGCAATTTGCAATTGCTCCCAAGCCCCATTTTATGCCAGTTACAAATCCTCATCACTGTCAGCTGTCCTCCTTAACCCGGGCGTTTCCTCATCACTTTCCTCATCAGAGCTGGAACACCTCTGACTACGCCCCACAGCATCTCCAGCTGTGGATCCCGTCCCATCCCTCCAGCTAAGCCATGGGTCTAATCCTGAAAGTCCCCATTCATCTTCTATCCCATCATGACCAGTGGCACCCAATTCCTCCCTTACCCGAGTCCAATCCATCTCATCCTCCTCCGAGCTAACCAGCCCCTCCTCCATTCTCTCCGTAAACCCCTCAAAAGACTCTTCGTCAGATGGTGCTGCAAAAATGTCTCGCAGTCTTTTTCTTTCTCGCTCCTCGAGAGTATCTGACTCTCGAGGAGTCTTACGCCCACGTCTGTCAGTAACAGAGCCATGAGGCTCAATCATAACAATTTAAGTTTATAAGTTTATATTGATGTTATTTATTGTTTTGATCTGTTTTGTTTGTTCATTACAGCATTGAGTGTAATGCTGTAGAATAAGAGTTTGCAAAATAAGAGTTTGCCACTCTTATTCTTGAAACCGCCTTGAGTCCCCTTGGGGAGATAAGGCGGGTTATAAATAAAGTTTATTATTATTATATTATTTGATACACAACAAGATTAGTACACAGCAAACAAGATCACTATGCTGGCTTTTGTACTGGAACACACATCAGACACTTCCCAAATGTCTAGGACTGTGTGATGTATTGGATAATAATGTGCTTAGATCCGAGTAGGGTGGCCTTTTGCAGCTGACAGATGGTAAATTTGTCAGCTCCAATTGTGTTTAAGTGCTGACAAATGTCTTTAGGCACTGCACCCTGTGTACCGATCACCACTGGGACCACCTTTACTGCCTTGTGCCAGAGTCTTTGCAGTTCGATCTTTAAATCCTTGTAATGCATAAGCTTTTCCAGTTTTCCAGTTGCTTCTTGTTGATTTTGCTGTAACCTAGGATTGCAACATCGATGATCTGTGCTTTGTTTTTTAACACATCATGAGGTCAGGAGTATTGTGCTCCAAAACTCTTGTCCAGGGGTCCCCAAACTAAGGCCTGTGCGCTGGTTGCGGCCCTCCAAGGTAATTTACCTGTCCTAAACTTTTGACTTATGGTCGACCTAAGTCTGAAACAACTTGAAGGCACACAACAACAACAGTCCTAATTTTGGACTATTTCATCATAATCCGGCCCCCCAACAGTCTAAGGGACTGTGAACCGGCCCTCCACTTAAAAAGTTTGAGGACCCCTGTTCTTGTTAGTCTGAATTCAGAAGTTTCAGAGTAGTTTGACGTGTTCATTTTCTGTAACCCTTTTTGGCTTGTGATCCCACCATTTCTTTGTCACAGGCTGATAGTATTTGTGGCACAAGTTCCAATGGATCATCTGAGCAACGGGTATTATGCCTCTGCTTGTAGTCTGTCTGTGCAATCTTCTTGCACCAGCTGAGTATGTGATCCATCGTTTCATCTATTTCCTTGCAGAGTCTACACTTGGAATCTGTCATCAACTTTTCAGTTCTGGCTTTGATGGCATTTTTTCTAATTGCTTATTCTTGGGCTGCAAGAATTAGGCCCTCGGTCTCCTTTTTCAAAGTTCAATTCGTGAATCACATCCATGTTTTTTCCTTGTCAATTTTACTCTCAATTTTTTCAAGGAACTGTCCATGGAGGGCTTTCTTTTGCCAGTTTTCCCTTCTACTCTGCATTGTATTTGCATGGTATTCACCCTTTGTCTTTTGCACTTTAAGCAGTTTTCTAGTATTGATTTCCATCAATGTTGGTTCTTGGCTATCTTTCACATAATCTATCAGTGCATGTTTTTCTTCCTCTACCGTTTGTTTCACTTGCGGAAGCCCTCTGCCTCCTGATTTTCTGGGCAGGTAAAGTATGCCAACATCACTACATGGGTGTAATGAGTAGTAGATTGTCATCAGTTTTCTTGCTTTTCTGTCCAGATCATCCAGCTCTACTTGCATCCAATTCACAATTCCAGCAGTGTAGCTAATAACGGGATGGCTATTATGATGATGATGATGATGATGATGATGATTATTATTATTATTATTATTGTTATTATTATTGCATAGTGCAGTGGTTTGAGTGTAAGAATCTGGAGACTAGAATTGAATCCCCACTCTGCCATGGAAACTCCTGGGTGATCTTGGAAAAGTCACACTGTTTTAGCCTCTGGGGAAGGCAATGACAAATAAGAACAAATCTTGTCAAGAAAATTGCATTATAGGATGTGTTGTAGTAGAACCTGTAAGTAATGTTGCAAGCAGTAGTATGAGTACCAGAAGGGGGAAAAGGGCTACTTGTGAGCAGGAGTCAGATGAAGAACAGCAAAGGAAAAGGATCTGAGATATACTTATGGCACCTACTGATGAAGACTCATTCGAAGGGTTTTCTACTGGCAGGGAGTCAATGAGCGAGGAAGGATATGTGGTGGATGGGAATAGAGGCACAAAGAGGGTTACTCGGGAGCAGGAATCAGATGAAGAACGGGAGAGGAAAAAGATCCGGGATATACTTACTGCTCCCACAGATGATAATTCGTTTATGGGTTTTTCTGGGAATGATGGGTCTGGGAATGATGAGGATGGGGAGGACACCGTGGATTAGACTAAGGTACAAGAAGTAAGGGATGTATGTGCAGAGCCAACCTCTAGTGGCATGTTTGTGGGGTTTTCGGGACATGAGGATTGGCAAACGGGAGATACATCTGAATCATGGGGAAGCCTAAGTCTTGACAAGAGATGGAGGAACTGGAGGGATAGAAACAGGGGTTCACGTGTGAAGACAAGGACAGCTGTAAAAGATGATGATGGGGTGGAGGCCAGCTCATCATCGGATGATGATGTGTAAGATAAAAGTAGGCTCTGAAATGGGGAACCTTTGCAGAAGGGAAAGTGTTGGTTACATTATTGTATCGTGTGTTTTTGTCACTGCCTGTTCTCGTGTTGGGTTTTGGGTCTGGGTTCTGCAGCCTGGAGTTCGTGTTAACTGTGGATCTTCGACTTGGATTGACTCCTCACGAGTGTGGCTTTCTCCCTTCCTGGATTGTGGACTGACTTGATGATGACTCTGTTTGACAGACTTGGAAACTACTTATCTTTGGGCTTCTTCGGCGACAACTCTTGGACTTCGGCTGGCTTTGGCAACTCCTCTTTGCAGTTAACTCTTTGGGTGCAGCGCTGTTTGTTGGAACTCTTTGTGTACAGCGCTGCTTGTTTGCTGGTTACTTTGACTGCTTTTTTATCAGTTTTTTTCCTCCTGTTTAACCCGGATTATTTTCCGTTTGCTTTTTGGAGCCCAGCTTGGGTTAATTCTTTGAGTTTTGGCCAGAGACACTGAAGCCAAGTGTCTTTGGGCTTTTATTTGTTCTGCAATAAATATTTTGTTGGACTAAATAGTGTGTGTGGCTCTTTAAGGCTTCTGTGTCTCGACAGGGTGGCCATAAGGTGGAAGGGAATTGAAGGCATTTCAAATATGCCGAATTGGACTGTCAGGAGAACACATGGAATATACACACAACGGTATTCTTAAATTACATGAGGTACTTTTAAGCATGCCAAAAACTAAAGATGAAATATATATGCAAATGGAGATAGAAAATTCATTACAGAGGTGCTTGACTCTTGAGTTTTATGTAACAAATAAGAAAAAAGGCAAAAATTAAAATAAAAGAAACTGTTCCCAAGCATCTCAGAAACAAGAGTCAGAGACAAACTATCCAACAATTATTTAGTCTATTGAATAAAGACTCTGATGAGGGAGGTTTGCTTTGCTCAATACTAGCATCACCCCTTCCACCATCACCCCAAGCAAACTGTTACTAGATCAGCACAAATCGTATGAAGAAGAAAATACAGGTGAGAATAACAAAAGAGCACATGAGGAATATTTGATATACCGCATTTGGCTGAACTTAAGTCAGCAGGAGCTGACAGATTGCTCCCTAGGGTGCTGAAGGAACTTTCAGAGAAAGCCTCAGAACCACTGCTATTTAACATTTAGATGACACAAAGGACAAGCAAGGTCTCAGAAGACTGGAATAAAATCCCTTCCTTCCTTTTCTTTTTGAAAACAAAGGTTCAAAAAATGATTAGACCTCCATGTTAAAAAAATGTCAGGCATTAGGAAAATGTGTGCCTGAATTCACCTATCAAGAACAATTTGGGACATTACAAATAATCAATAATAATTAATTGCTATCTCAAAGTCGGAGCTCCATGTGGTCATGCCGGCCACAAGACCTTGGAGGTGTCTACGGACAACACTGGCTCTTCAGCTTAGAAATAGAAATGAGAACCAACCCCCAGAGTCGGACATGACTAGACTTAATGTCAGGGGAAAAACTTCACCTTTACCTATCTCAAAGAAGTAACTGGCCAACTGTTTACTCATTGAGATATTAGTATAAAATTTTATAAACGTCCTACAATGAAATGACAGTTGGAAATTTGTTTGTGTACCTGGCCAGCCAGCCAAAGTCTTAATGCCTTTAAGTAATGAAGATGGCAGAAGTGAGTCTTAAAGAGGGAACCGTAATAGGGAAGGCAAGATTTCAGAGGAAATGTTACAACAAATAGAATTTACTTCCTTTGTCTGCTGACTGTATGTGAGAAGGAAAAGCTATGCATGGCTGGCTATAGTGCCATTCTCACTCCAGAAAGGACTTATGAATTGAGTAGGACATTTAACTAGATGTGTTTGAATTATGTTTCTTTGTTTTGGAATTCCTTGGGCAAGGAGATTAATGTCACTTGGTTTGTAATGATTTAAGCTTGCTTCCAAGGAAATCATTATCTATATTCAGGAAATAATTCTCTGTATTTGTATCAATTACACTTATTTGCAAGATAGAAAAACTCATCTATTTATCCCCCGTTTTAAAACAAACTACGAGGGTTGAATGAAAAACAATGCCTCCACCTTCGTAACTCCTCAACAGATGACAGTACTGGTATGCGGCAGGGACTGGTTTGTTCAGTAGACTCTCCTCTACAGTTCCATTTGGCGGGAAGCCTTAGCATTGAACGGTTGTGTTGTTAAAGTGCGAAGTATGGAACCCTGCGCAGACGGTCGGTCAATGCAACTTAAGCAACGTGCAGTCACTGAACTCCGGTTGCTCCTGACACGAAAAAAAATATGATTCTGTTTTTTCCCCTGTGGATGTTAAAGAGCTTTTGGAAAGGTGGCAACGACTAGTCCGAAACAGAGTGCCTTCGTGCCTTGGGGAAGTTAGCCTTCGTACTAGGAACAAATAAGTTTTTTTCTTCTTTAGTCAAAGAGCAGAACAGGGAATCAGTTTTGACACATGCTGAAGAGATTTGCATATCAAATTCAGATTCAAAGCTGATATGTTATAATGAAACTTGGTATATAAATTGATAGCTTAACTCACCACTTGGCATTCCATAATTCTCTTGACCCTTGCATCATTTCTCTGGCAATAAGCAACTCTTCTTTCTGTTAGGTAATATATATTTTACAAAGCAGTCTGCTAGAAAGATTTGAAGAATAGCATTTAGCCAGCTGTACAATGGTTTTTAACTTTGAACATATTTTAATGGATTTTAATTGTGATTTTTAACACGGTTTATATTTAACTCAGTTTTAATGTTTGCATATTAATATATTTTAAATTGTATGGGAATGCTTTTATGTCAAGCTGCTTTGAGTCTCCCTCGGGATAAATTAAATAATGAATTAATAATGTATAGTTGAAGCACACATTTGTTAACATTCATTTCTATACTACCTGCCATAAAAACCATATCCCTAAAGAATGTATGGAAAAAGATGAAAGCCACAAGAACACATTAAAATACTAAAATTGACATTAAAAACCAGTAAATAACCAGTTATTAACACATTTTAAATCGGAGCCACAAAACAGAATTTTGTGTCTGGACGGTGCTATCAGAAAAGTCATAGGTGAAAGGCTGATTTAGTCAAAAGGTTTTGAAGATATACTTCAAAAATGAAAAACGATCCTTTCCAACAAGAAATGTAAGACTTGACGATTAAAGATTCTCAATTATTTAGTAATATCTCTTCTTTAGACCACATTTCTCCATATCGGTTCATTTAAATACTACAGTCAATGTTTTGGATCCACTTAACCATACAACCTTTCACTTATTTATCTTCCATTTCTATATCCAGTAACAATTTATACAGTTTTGCAATCAAATGCTCCTTGAGTGTACAAATTTCATTTTAAATTTTAAAGATACTGAGTTGTATGCCTTTACTGAAATTGTCAGTCATGTTTCATGTTTGCCAGGTTCCATGAAACTCAACTGAGATTCAGTTGTTTCTCCAGCAAGTGAAGGCGGCATCATTTTGAACAGCAAATGTTAGGCATTAATTTAGATTTTTGTAAAATAAGCCTGAATGTCATTTTCTTTCCAAGGAGAATCAGCAGCTACATGAACACTTCTGTCAATAAGAAGCCATTATCCAACTTAAAGAGCTTTGGGCTGAAATGCCTTCATTATTCAGATGCAAATATATCTGTATAAGAATCTTTCCCTTAATTAAATATTAGAGGTCTGAATGGTATAAGAGTATGGAGGGTGATGTGCTTGGTTGTGTCTAATTACTACTAAAGCTATTAATATATATCTGTATAAGCAAAGATTTTTGAAGCAAATGTTTCTCATGGAACCCCAAGAAATATTTATATATATTTATATATTATATTATATATTGTATATATAGCAACAGTAAGTAGCAAGTAGCCACAGTAAGAACAGACCACGGATGGTTCAAGATTGGGAAAGTAGTATGGCAGGGCTGTATACTTTCACCCTACCTATTCAACATATGCAAAACACATCATGCAATGTGCGGGCCTTGATGAATCCACAGCTGGAGTTAAAATTGCTGGAAGAAACAATAACAACCTTAGATATGCAGATGATACCACTTTGATGGCTGAAAGCATGGAGGAGCTGAAGAGCCTTATAACCAAGTTGAAAGAAGAAAGTGCAACAGCTGGGTTGCAGTTAAACATAAAAAACCCAATATTATGGCAACCAGTCTGATTGATAACTGGCAAATAGAGGGAGAAAACATGGAGGCAGTGACAGACTTTATATGTCTAGGTGTGAAGATTACTGCAGACAGACTGCAGCCAGGAAATCGGAAGATGTTTATTTCTTGGAGGAGACCAACGACCAAGCTCGATAAAATAGTGAAGAGTAGAGACATCACACTGGCAATGAAGGTCTGTATAGTTGAAACAATGGCATTCCCCATAGTAACCTATGGATGCGAGAGCTGGACCATAAGGAAGGCTGAGCGAAGGAAGATTAATGCTTTTCAACTGTGGTGTTGGAGGAAAATTCTGAGAGTTCCTTGGACTGCAAGAAGATCAAAGCAGTCCATATTCCAGTAAAGAATGCCCGACTACTCACTGGAGGAAAGGATATTAGAGGCAAAGATGAAGTACTTTGGCCACATAATGAGAAGACACGAAAGTTTGGAGAAGATAATGATGCTGGGGAAAATTGAAGAAAAAAGGAAGATGGGCCGACCAAGGGCAAGATGGATGAATGGTATCCTTGAAGTGACTGGCTTGACCTTAAAGGAGCTGGGGGTGGCCACAGCTGACAGGGAGCTCTGGTGTGCGCTAGTCCATGAGGTCACGAAGAGTTGGAAGCGACTGAACGAATAAACAACAAAATATAATATAATATAATATAATATAATATAATATAATATAATATAATATAATATAATATATATCAGTCATGGGCAAACGTTTTGATGCATTGTGTTTTAAAATTTGACAGATGGGCCGGGCCAGTGGTAAATGGATAGAGAGTGCTTGTGTGAACTAATTGAACAAAGTCAACAAATTCCTATGCACACTGCACACATCTCGCTGGTAGTGCAAAAAAAAAAAAAAATTAAAGAAAGAACAATACAATATGAAGACCAATTTTAACCAACATAAACTTAACAGTATTTCAGTGAAAGATCCCAGGGGCCATCCAGTCCAACCTGCTTCTGCCATGCAGAAAAAGCACAGTCATAGCATCCTAACATATGGCCATCCAGCCTTTGTAGTAATGATGATGATGATGATGATGATGATGATGATGATGTATCTCTGCTGCTTTCCTTGATCTTTCTGCTGCCTTTAATTCCATTAACAGAAAGAGATTATAGGGCAAATTATACTCCTGACCTCAAAATCCTGTTTAAAAACAAACTGTGGATCGTCGATGTTGCAATTCCAGGTGACAGCAGAATCTATGAGAAGCAACTGGAAAGGCTTACGTGTATGAGGACTTAAAGATTGAACTGCAAAGACTCTGGCACAAGCCAGTAAAGGTGGTCCCAGTGGTGATTGGCACACTGGGTGCAGTGCCTAATGACCTTGGTCAGCACTTTAAAACTATTGGCACTGACAAAATTGCCATCTGTCAGGTACAAAAGGCCACCCTATTTGGATCTGCATGTATTATTCGCCAATACATCACATACTCCTAGACACTTGGGAACTGTCCGATGTGTTATCCAATACAACAGCCAGGAGGGGAGGAGAAGCAAAGAGGAGAGAAAGCTTGGAAGAGGAGGAGGAGGAGGAAGGAGGAAGGAGGAGGGAAGCGTGAGATCTTCTGTATGGTTTGCAGAGTCCCAAGGGCTCTGCTGAGCACACTTTAAGAACTGCTGCCATAAGTCATAAAAGTTTCTTGTTGTAATGTCTAGTATACCCTTTTCCAATGTTTTTAACCTGAAAGTATGCTTGAAATCATTGTCAGATTTCAGAGAAGCCCTGCATAAAAGTGATTGTATCTACAATTTTAAAAGGTTATTGTTTTTCAATGATGATAGTTCATAGAACCATAGTTGAAAACTTCATTTAATAATTAGATTTTAGTTTGATCCTCAGGCTACACATATGACAGAAGTGACTGAAAAGTCTATTAATCTGTGGAGCTCAACAAGTTTCAAAGAGCAAAGACTATGTATATCCTTCTTGTTCTCAGGAGATGGCATCTATAATTAGAGGAAAACTCAAAAACTTCTGTTTAATTCAGCATGAAAAATTGTACATTGTTTCTTTGCCCATATTAACAGTGTAGAACTCTACCTGTTCCTCCCCTGAAGATGAGTTATATAATTATTTAAGTTCTGGAACACACAGTACCATAGAAATCTATGGAAATCAAAACACCAGGCCTGTAGTCAATTTATAATGATTTATTCAAAATGAGTGCTTTTCCCAAAGAATTTGCCATATAAATAGTGACAAAATTAATGATGTATATACCTCAATTTATCTTCATGGCAGATTTCTGGATGGGCACTTTGTCTAAGTAAAACATGCTTTTAAAGGCTTCCTAGAAATTGATTATTACAAAAATGAATTTCTTGTGATCAGATCAATTACTAACGCTTTGCAGAAACGGGTGTAAAAATAGCCCAAATCAAAGAGGAACCAACAGTAGCAAGAGCCCCATTAAGCTCTCACACAGCTCTCCACAATTCAGACTGGAGCCAGGAAATCAGAAGACGTTTACTTCTTGGGAGGAGAGCAATGGCCAACCTTGACAAAATAGTGAAGAGCAGAGACATCACACTGGCAACGAAGGTCCGCATAGTCAAAGCAATGGTATTCCCCATAGTAACCTATGGATGCGAGAGCTGGACCATAAGGAAGGCTGAGCAAAGGAAGATTAATGCTTTTGAACTCTGGTGCTGGAGGAAAATCCTGAGAGTGCCTTGGACCACAAGAAGATCCAACCAGTCCATCCTCCAGGAAATAATGCCCGGCTGCTCACTGGAGGGAAGCATAGTAGAGGCAAAGTTGAAGTATTTTGGCCACATCATGAGGAGACAGGAAAGTTTGGAAAAGATCACGATGCTGGGGAAAATGGAAGGAAAAAGGAAGAGAGGCCAACCAAGGGCAAGATGGATGGACGGTATCCTTGAAGTGACTGGGTTGACCTTGAAGGAACTGGGGGTGGTGATGGCCGACAGGGAGCTCTGGCGTGGACTGGTCCATGAGGTCACAAAGAGTCGGAAGCGACTAAACGACTGAGCAGCAGCAGCAAGTGTTCCTATTTAGCAAGGACAATCCTGACAAATCCTATCCTCCTACCTTTTTAAGATGGTTTGAAAACTTACCCATTTCTCTCTATTCCTCCCACTTTCCGACTTTGTCCTTAGCTAACTTCAATTGCTGCACACTGAGTTAAAAATGCAAAAGTAGTTTACATCCAATTAACTCAAGTGTGGAAAAAGAGTGATGAGTGGAATCTTGACCTTCCCAACAGACTTGGGCAAAAGCAAACTTGCAGTCTTTCATATTTTGTCTATTCTTCCTCATTATTATCTTATTATCTTTACCTATTTCCCTGAGGGGACTCAGGGCGGTTTCCAATCAAAACAACCTACATTACATAGTCAAAAATTGAGAATATAAAAAAATACAACTATACAATTAAAATAGACAATAAATAACAATTACAACCAATCAAGATACAATCTGATCCCTCCCAACAGATGGCCATCCAGCCTCTGTTAAATGGTATGGGCCCCTGGTGGTGGCGCAGTGTGTTAAAGCGCTGATCTGCTGAACTTGCAGACTGAAAGGTCCCAGGTTCAAATCCCAGGAGCGGAATGAGCGCCCGCTGTTAGCCCCAGCTCCTGCCAACCCAGCAGTTAGGAAACATGCAAATGTGAGTAGATCAATAGGTACCGCTCTGGCGGAAATGTAACGGTGCTCCATGCAGTCATGCCGGCCACATGACCTTGGAGGTGTCTACGGACAACGCCGGCTCTTCGGCTTAGAAATGGAGATGAGCACCAACCCCCAGAGTCGGGCCCGACTGCTTAACATCAGGGGAAAACCTTTACCTTTACCTATGGGATGGTATAGGTTATCAGAGAAAGAAAGGGGTAATAGTAACCACAAGCTGATCCTCTTGTTAGTTCTGTCTCCATCTCTCAGTTATTGTGTTGGTCAGCCGATGGGCACCAAATCTGCTGCTGCTGTTCAATCCCTGGAGAGTGTCTTGGATTTACCTCTGTTTGTAGAGAAAAATGATCCTGAGTAGAAAAGAGCACCTATGATCAGCTTTTGGTACAGTAGTTATAGTAATTCCTGGGCAGGAACAAATCTGGTTGCGTTTATCCATTCTTTAAAACTGGACTAGTGTGAATTGACCAACAGCCTCATCAGACAGGTTGATTTGCCTGTCATACACTACTTGCTCTCCACTTTTGACATGGAGCCCATTATATGACACACAGGGACTTCCGGCCAGACACTTCAAAACAGATAATCTGGGATCAGATCCTGGGATATAAAACAGTATAGATCCAACCCTATTTGGGTCTTCCCATGGGTTTGGCTAGGCCGGTGAGACTAGTGAAGAATGCAGCAGCCAGCCTGCTTAATGGACTTTACTGTATTATGGATTTTGATATGACCTGTGGATAGCCGAGGACCATTCTGTGGAGAGGGGAAAATGCCAGTGCTATTTCAGGGGATGGTCACCCTGCCCATCAGCTCCACCATTATCTCTCTCAGACATTCAAAAAGGCTTTTCATCGCTCTTCTTGGAGAAAGGGATGGTTTCTTTTTTTGATAAAAATTACAGGTAAAGCAATAGCTCTTATCTAAAAAGCAACCATCCTCCTCTCTGAGCACGAGTTTAGTCTTTCCTGGGAGAATCTAAAAGAAGCACATACCTCCTCTGCTCTCTCTTTTTAAATAATTGGGTAAGAAAATGGTACTGCCAGCTCTTTCCCCCAAAGGAGCACCAAGAGACTAGAAATCTATTTCTAGGTTTTCCCTGAATGGACTAAGCTCTTGCCTTTCATCACCCTACCCAGAGAAGGAGATAGTTCCTTTTTAAAGAAGGCATACTTACATTCATAAGCATTACATTTCATAAGATCAATTAATATTGACCCTTGATTAAGCTGACTCAGGTTTTGAGGACTTAAAAAATCTTAAATGTCTAGACTTATGTATGATATATACAATTTTTGTTTATACAGATATTTTCCTGTTAAATTTACCAATTGCCCATTTGTGAACTCAAAAGTGGTATACAAACACTTTTCATTTGCTGCCAAATCAGTGTTGACTTATGATGGTCCTATCAATGAGACATCCATCAGCCCTAGTCAACAATAGCTCTGCTTAGGTGTTGCAAATTTAAGGCCGTGGCTTCCTTCTATAAATTGATCTAATGTGGTCTCCCTCCTTCTCTACTGCCTCCCATTTTATCAAGCATTATTTCCTTTTCCAATGTTTCATGATGCATTCAAAATATGATAACTTTAGTGTTTTCTTAGCGTCTAATGAGACCTCAAGTTTGTTTTTCTAGGACCAATTTATTTGTCTTCTTGGGAATCTATAGTATCTGCAAACTCACTTCTAGGGCCCTTCCACACAGCTGAATAAAATCCCACAATATCTGCTTTGAACTGGGATATATGGCAGTGTGGACTCAGATAACCCAGTTCAAAGCAGATATTGTGGGTTGTTGTTGTTTATTCGTTCAGTTGCTTCTGACTTTTTGTGACCTTATGTATCAGCCTACGCCAGAACTACCTGTTGGCCGTTGCCACCTCCAGCTCCTTCAAGGACAAGCCAGGCTCTTCAAGGAAACCATCCATCCATCTTGCCTTTGGTTGGTCTCTCTTCCTTTTCCCTTTCATTTTCTCCAGTATCATTCTCTTCTCCAACCTTTCTTGTCTTCTCATTATGTGGCCAAAGTACAGTAGAGTCTCATTTATCCAAGCTAAACGGGCCGGCAAAAGGTTGGATAAGTGAATATCTTGGATAATAAGGAGGGATTAAGGAAAAGCCTATTAAACATCAAATTAGGTTATGATTTTACAAATTAAGCACCAAAACATCATGTTTTACAACAAATTTGATAGAAAAAGCAGTTCAATACGCAGTAATGTTATGTTGTAATTACTGTATTTATGAATTTAGCACCAAAATATCACGATATATTGAAAACATTGACTACAAAAATGGCTTGGATAATCCAGAAATTTAGATAAGCGAGGCTTGGATAAGTGAGACTCTACTGTACTTCATCTTTGTGGGTTATTTTGCCTTGATATTCTGAATTATATGGCTGTGTGGAAGAGCCTTAGAACCACATTTCAAATGAGTTCATCTTTCTGCTGTCCGTTTCCTTCACTGTCCAATTTTTAGAACCATACATCAAATCGGAAATACTATGGTATGTATGATTCTGACTTTGGTATTCAATTATATATATTTGCAGTTCAGAATTTTATTTAGTTCTTTCAACGCTGCCCTTCAAAGTCCTTGCCTTTTTCTGATTTTTTAATTTATACTTTCCATTTTGACTAATGACTCAGCCAAGGCATAGAACATCTTTTATTTGTTGCAAGGTCTTCATCAACCACTTTAAAGTTAATAAAGTTTCAATGTAAGTGTTGGAAATAAATGAATGAGCAAGTGCAATGTCACCTGTGCAATGAAATATAGAGCAAATATCTATTGTTTTAGGCACTGATATTCTGTTACTAAGATAAAAAAGGTTCCAACAGTGTTTTATATATAATCTATAAAAGACAATCCATGCTCTCAAACTTACAGTATATAAAAAAAATCAAATAAACCCCAAAGAAAAAAGATGATGAAAAAAGAAAAGGGAGGATTAAGAACACTTGACCCTCACATTCACAGGGGTTAGATGTACAGAACCCCACAAAAAGGGGGGGGGCATGGATATCTTTAAGCACCCCAAAATGTATTTAACACACACAAAAAGTACCTGTACTCATGGAATGGATGGCCTTCTGCTGGATTTTGTGGTTGTTGCTTTAATTTGTTTTAAATTCATTTGAAATGTTATAATGGTTTCATTGCTTTTAAAACTTTTGCATGGTATTAGTTTTTGCTATATGTTGTTGAAGGCTTTCATGACCGGAATCACAGGGTTGTTGTGTGTTTTTTGGGCTGTAGGGCCGTGTTCTAGAAGTATTCTCTCCTGACGTTTTGCCCACATCTATGGCAGGCATCCACAGAGGTTGTGAGGTTTTGATACCCTCAATCATGGTATCCTTCTGAGTCGTCTTTCTGGGATGTGGCTTGGAGGTACTATTCTTCAGCAGCTCCGTTCCTTCTAGAGGGACTTTCTCAGAAGATGGTGCTGGGGGACTCTTGCTTGGCTCTTTGGTCACTGGCCTGTGGGGTCCCTCGGGGCCCCGTTTTGTTCCCCATGCTATTTAACATACATATGAAACTGCTGGGAGAGGTCATCTGTAGTTTTGGAGTGTGATGCCATCTATATGCAGATGACTCTATTACTCCTTTCCACCTAATTCCAAAGAAGCAATTCCTGTGCTAAACCGGTGTCTGGCAGCTGTATTGGACTGGATAAGGGCAAACAAATTGAGGCTAATCTAGACAAGGCAGAGGTCAGTTGTAAGACAGAACTGAGAATAGGGAGTCAGCCTGCGTTAGATTGGATCAGACACCTAGAAAATGCAGGTCCACAGTTTTGGAGATACTTTTGGTTACGGCTCTGAACCTGGAGACCCAGGTATCAGCAGTGACCAGGAGTGCTTTTGCACAATTAAAGTCAGTGCGCCAACTATGCCCAATTGCCCATTCCTGGTACATGCCTTGGTTACATCCTGGTTGGACTACTACAATGTGCTGTATATGGGGCTGCCTTTTGAAAAGTATTCAATGGTCCAAAGAGCAGAAGCCAGACTGCTAACTGCGGCTGACTAGAGGAGCGGACAACTCCTCTGTTAAAACAGCTCTACTGACTGCCAACACATTTCCAGGCACAATTCAAAGTGCTAGTTTTGACCTACAAAGCCCTATACAGCTCTGGTCCAGGTTATCTGAAGGACAGTATCTCTTTCTATAAAAAAAAAAAGGTAGACAACTACGATCTACTGGGGAGGGTCTTTTCTCTGTCCCACCTTCCACTCAGTGCATTTGGTGAGAACAGATTAGGACCTGCCTATCTTCGTGACCGCATCTTCTCCTACCAACCTGCACGATCTCTAAGATCTACTGGAGAGGCTCTCCTCTTGCTTCCACCCCTGTCACAAGCACGGTTGGTGGGAATGAAAGGGCCTTCTCAGTGGGATTACACAGGCACCCACTCTGTCCACCTTCTGTAAAGATCTAAAAACGTGGATGTTCCACTGCACTTTTGATTAGACAGTTCCCAGATAATTTTGCCCTCAGCCATAACCCAAAATCTAATCCTTGCACCTTACTACTGTCCCCTAACCAGAGACATAGTGCTGCACTTCATATTGCCCTCCATTACTAATCCGGCTTCTGCACTTTATCCAACAATCCAGTTGTGCAACTGATTTGCACCAGCCCGCCCACCTGAGCTCAGAATCTCTTTACTACTCAGGCCATTGGTGGTTTGTTTGATGGTTGTTTTATACTGTGTTATGTAATGGTTGTTTTATACTGTTTATGATGTTTTGTGAATTTTAATGTGTTATATTTTAACTATTTTGGTTGTGCTTGTTCCCATGTGAGCTGCCCTGATTCCCTTTGGCGAGATGGAGGTGGGATACAAAAATAAAGTTATTATTATTTTATTATGACACAGCAAACAAAATAGACATGCTGGACTTCGTATCACAAAATCACAAGTCGAACACTTCCCAAGTGTCTAGGACGGTGTGATGTATTTTCGGATGATGTGTGCAGATCCCAATAGGGTGGCCTTTTGTAGTTGGCAGATCGTGATTTTGTCAATGTCTATTGTTTCCAAATGCTGGCTGAGATCTTTTGGAACGGCACCCAATGTGCCGATCATCACTGGGACCACCTGTGCTGGTTTCTGCCAGAGTCTTTGAAGTTCAATCTTGAGGTCCTATAGCGGCTGAGTTTTTCCTGTTGTTTTTCGTCAATGTGACTGTCACCTGGGATGGCAACATCAATGATCCAAACATTTTCCTTTCCACAACTGTGATGTCTGGTTTGTTGTGTTCCAGAACTTTGTCAGTCTGAATTCGGAAGTCCCACAGTATCTTTGCGTGATTATTATTATTATTATTATTATTATTATTATTATTATTATTATTATTATTATTATTACACAGGAGAGGGCCTTTTAGGTGGCTGCTCCCAGACTGTGGAATTCCCTCCTAAGAGAGACCACAATGGCCTTATCCCTGCTGGCCTTCCTCAGGCATTTGGGAAAGGATAAGGAGCATGCTGCTGGGGAAGTATAGGTGGGATTCTGAGTGGGTGACAACAACTGTGATTTTTAAAAGCTATTTTAAGTATATTTATTATATTTTATTTTTTTCTTAATCCACAATGTATTGTTTGTTTGTTTGTTTTTTAATTTTTATATTACGCTTTTTAAACTATGAGTAAAGTGTGGGATTGTTATCTGCCTTGAGTCCCCACAGGGAGAAAGACAAGGTACAGTAGAGTCTCACTTATCCAACATAAATGGGCCAGCAGAACGTTGGATAAGCGAATATGTTGGATAATAAGGAGGGATTAAGGAAAAGCCTATTAAACATCAAATTAGGTTATGCTTTTACAAATTAAGCACCAAAACATCATGTTATACCACAAATTTGACAGAAAAAGTAGTTCAATACACAGTAATGCTATGTAGAAATTACTGTATTTACGAACTTGGCACCAAAATATCACGATGTACTGAAAACATTGACTACAAAAAAGCGTTGGATAATCCAGAACGTTGGATAAGCGAGTGTTGGATACGTGAGACTCTACTGTATAAATAAAGTAAACAAATAATAAAGAAAAGAAAAGAAACTGAAAAATCTAATGGACTAATTGCTGTGACCACAGAAACATGTTTTATGGCCACATCTGCTTTACGAAAGAAAAGAGAGGTAATCTGAATGAAAAGATTGCATTTTGCTTAAATTGTTGAATATCTTGATGTGTATATGTGTGTGTGTGACATTTGCACCATTTCACAAGGCACCATGATTCACTTTTCAGTCTATAATAACCTTAGTGCTGAAGAGGGCGAGCACAACAACCAGCTATACAGGTTTTCTGCCTTTTAAGCAGTTTGCTAGCAGCTGACTCACACCAGTTTGTGTCAGAATGACATCAGCTGAGATTTGTTTGATGAAAGGAAGGCGCTGTGGTCACACAGAGCAGTTTTCTGAGATTAAATGGCCACAGAATGGCTGACAGCTCTGTTGACAATCTAATTAGAGAATAGCATAGTGAAGACTGTATTACTTTGGTTTGTTACAGAGGAAGAGTTCACACATGGATCAAGAGATAGACCAAATTCCAGTGCTTTTTCATGCCTCAAAGTCTGTACTTGTGTCTTGAACAGGAACCTGATGCAGAGCAAATAAGCAGGTGAAGCTTTCCATCCTTTCATGAACTGCTATACCAGAACTTCTTCATCTTCACTTTCACAATTAACAAGGGTTGAATGAAAAGTAGTGCCTCCATCTTCGTTACTTGGGTTTGAATGGGAATATTTTAATAAATCAAACACAGAAATAATCCTTAGAATGTGCTCTTTAACTACCACTATTCACTTTTCCACATAATCACCAGACAATTGGATACATTTCTGCTAACGATGAACAAGTTTTCTGAAACCGTCACGGAAGAAATCAACACTCTGTTTCCACAGCCAGTGTCTCACAGTACCCATCGTGCACAGATCTTCTGATAGCCAAGCAAAGCAATAATGTGACCCACAAGTTCTTGTAAAATGCCGATTATGCTTGAAATTTCTCTCTGAGTGATACGACGATCGTCCTGAATCAATCTGACAACCTTTTGCTTGTGAAACTCAGTGGTTGCTGTCACAGGACATCCTTCTCTGTTTGTCACGCAAGTCAGATGTTCCCACCTCAACATCTTTAACTTACTCGCCCAACGACACACAGTACTCACATCAACACAATCACCATAAACAGCTTGCATTCTCTAATGAATCTCCTTTGGGGTGACACCTTCTGCTCTCAAGAATTCAATGAATGCACGTTGCTTAAGTCACATTGACCGACCATCTACGCAGGGTTCCATACTTGGCACTTTAACAACACAACTGTTCAATGCTAAGGCTTCCTGCCAAATGGGACTGCAGAGGAGAGTCTACTAAACAAGCCAGTACCTGCTGCATAACAGTACTGCCATCTGTTGAGGAGTTACGAAGGTGGAGGCATTACTTTTCATTCAACCCTCGTAAATGTGCCTGGCAGATCTCAGAACATCTGAACTAGTTAGAAGAAGAAATAATACTGATTACAGGCCAAGTGAGTTTTAGTTACTCATTGGCCAAAGAGGGCCTTCTTTTTTATAGAACCCACCATGTTGAATAATGTCCCAACTGAGCTCTGGTGGCATCCTAATGCAAGATGTTTCTACAACCCCCCAAAGGCATTATTTATTCATCTCCTTGGGGGGGCAATACAAAAATATCCTAAATAAAATAATTTTCCCAGACTTTCTCTTGCGGTGCATCTACACTGTAGAATAAATGATACCACTTTACCTGCCATGGCTCAATGCAATGGAATCCTGGGAATTGTAGTTTGGGGAGGAATCTGCATTCTTAGGTAGAGAAGGCCAAAGACCTTGCGAAACTACAACTCCAAAGATTTTATAGCACGGAGCCACGGCAATTAAAGGAATCTCAAATTTCATGAATTCTAAAGTGTAATTGCACTGGAAGTCTGGAGGCAGAGTTACTCAGGAGTAAATCTCATTGAAATCAAAACATCACCCGGGGTTTTAATTTGATTTACAATTTGACACCACTTTAATTGCCATGGAATCCTGGAAGTTGTAGTTCCACAATATTTTTAGTCTTCACTGCTGGTGTCTCACCAAACTACAAGTCTCAGGAATCTGAGCCCACTTCCACTGCCCTGGGCAATGCTACAAAAGTCCTGGGAGTGGTAGTTTCATGAGGTCTTGTCTAAGTTTGGAAAATTTAAGCTTTTCCAGGTAAACAGCCATTTGGTGATTCTATTTATATTTGAAAAATATGAATTGTTAAGAGCCTGCTATGCCGTTATGTGCCTTGATGGTTATAAATGTATTCACAAAGCTTCTCCTTTAAGTTCAAGATAGAAAAATTGTCAAGAGGAGTGGGATATGATTCCAACAACTTTTGAAATCTTGAACTCTTTGATATCTTTGTAGTGTGACAGCTGTTGAAAATATAATTAGAAGACCCTACACAGAAGAATTAATTTTGTTAAAAAGGTGAATAGATAATACAGAAATACTTCAATAATTACAATGTAGTCACACAATAGATGTTTATTACCTAGTCATATATTGCGCCATTATGTATTCAATAAAACATTTTTTAAATAAAAGGAGAAAGCCCTACACTATGAAACACAATTTTGTTGAGTCAGATTTGGTACTTGTTTTTGAACAACATTTGGCATCTGAATCCAAAAATGACTCCAGTTTTTTTATCACACCAACTTTTCAAGGTATAGGATATCCTCCCTTTGTCCCAAAAATCATACAAAATGTACATACAAAGGAAAATAAAGAAAAAAATACCAGAATATATGGTTTATTTAGAATTATTTTATTCACACAAAGGCTATATATTGTTACTGTAAGTCAAATTGTGTACAAGTAGCAAAGTTCTGCTACCAAACACATATCAAGGTATAAATTTACGCTTATAACTTTTCCCAAGTTTTTCTCATGCAGACCCGATGCTAGGAGTTCCGAAGCCTTTCTTGGATAGTCCCAAACCTCATGCCAAATCATTCAACTCATGCTGATCAAATCCCTTCTAAACTTAGTCATCTTTAATTTCAAAATCTTAATTGTTCTTTTCACTTAGTTCTTCACCATACTCCTGTTTTTCGAAAGAGGTTAGTCAATGAAAACTGGCACTGAGATTTCAGCTGAATGAGGTTCTGGGCATGTAGTTAATGGTAGACTAGGATACTCTATTTTACATTTATTTTTTCTGTTATATCCTGACGTTTTCACAAAACAAAAGTAACAGTCACTTGAATGATCTCTGGGTTCTCATCAACCCGTAAGTACCGTATACCAAATGGTAGTTTATGACGTGTTCTCTTTATTCACATCCATAAGCTCTCGACACACTACTTGTACACCCTGTGAAGGGCCCAAGACTTATCTTGATCACTAAATTTTACTTTAAAATATGCAAAATGGCTGACAAATGCGCTGATGTTTGTCCTTTGACTCAGAATGATGAAACTTCCTCAGATAGAACAAAATGAATCAGGGTTGTTTAGGCACTTATGACGAGAAATAGCAGAAGCAGACATGATCTGAAGGAAAGGAAATAAGTACGTATGTACATTTAAAACATCCTGCTAACTCCTTTTATACAGGCAAGAACTCAGACTACACTTTGGAATACGATTCACTATATAGAGCAGCGCACAACCTCTCATCATGCTGTCTCATGTGTAACTGCAAAGCCTAGGCAAATATGAACCTTTTGCTAGTTTTCAAGGTCATCTCCCACTCGTCCCCAGTCAAGGGAGGTTTATTCTCAGCCAGTTGGAGAGCACTAGTGCTTCCCTCGATGATCCAGCCTAGAGTGGTCGCATTAAGATAAGCTGTAGAGGGAAAAAACAACTTGATGTGATAGAAGAAAACGAACTGCACTTTTGAACTCGGTTGCTTATTTAAGTCTAAAATAGCGGAAAAAAATGAACTCAACAGGAAATATGTTCCCTAGTGGAATCTTTCAAAATTCTGCAATAGTTAAATAAAATTTAATGAATATGATATCTAATAGAAGGACAGCGAACCTCTGGTCAAACCAAAGCTACAAGAGTGCCAAGTGGAAGTACTAACAATATACTGAGCCCTTGCTTCCTCCAGCCAATCTCCTCCTCTATCCAAATTCCTCCTCCACCTCACAATCCCCACCTACCAAGAAATTTGCATATAAATCCCTCCCACCTAAGGGCACCTTTCTCCTCAGCCAATCACCACTTGCATGGAAATTTAATCTCTATCACACAATGCCCAACTACCACTCGATCTGCATATACACCCCTCCCTCCCAAGCTTCATTTCCCCTTCCAACAGCCAATTACCAGTCCTATGGAAATTCCCCCTCCACCTCACAATCCATCCCTCCTACTCAATCTGCATATCAACCCCTCCCTGTTGCACCCCAAGGCAGCGCGAGCACTGGAAACCAAACAGAGACCAATAATCATATAATATCTTTATTAAAACAATAATACATTCAGGAAAGAATAAGTGGAAAGGATGAGTGAGCAATAGTCCTTTAAGAAATGGTATGAATTAGTCCAAAGAGTTGAAGAGATATGTCCAATATTATTGTCCAAAGTCCAGAAACCGAAACACGCTCAAAATTGTTGGGAAGTTCTTGAGCGGGGAAACAACAAGAAAGTAAGAGTGAATAACAAGGTCCAAAGTCACTAGGAAGTCTTGGACAAAGCTGAAAGCAATCTGGAATCAGGAACAAGGCAAGGACGTGAAATTACTCCAGATTAAATCGGGAGTCGTGGCTAGGCTTGGCCGCCAGGAACAGGAGACTTGGCTTGGTGAAATCAGGGAACTGGAAACGGTGAAGTGTTCTCAGAAGTCTCTACGTTGACACCACGAATTGTTCACAGTGCAAGACACTTTTATAGAACTTAGATCTAATCACAGCGAAGGGAAACCAACTCCCCAAAGGTTCCCAAGGCAATCTCCTATCCAGTATCCCCTCTAGATGCCAAACGTTCACTCCTTCGAAGCTTCTGTGTCTGTGATCTCTGTTGATGCAAGAACTCCCTTCTGTTAAAGGATACATTCCCTGGGGAACTCGGAACATCTGTTTCTACCACGGGAGTAATGTTTTCAGTATCTCTCCCAATTAAGGACGCATCGGAGCTATCCACAGCTGGGGTCTGTAATTGGAAGGAGCTCGGAGAACTGGGTAAAAAGTCAGAATAAGCTTTATCCTGGTCAAAGTTCATTTCTGAATCAGGTTCAGAACCCAAAGGTGGCTGGGGTATAACACTACCCTTGATATTGGGACCCCCAACCACCAAAGGAATTCCCTGAGAGTTGATCTGGGGGCCAAAGGGAAAAGGCAGGTGCCTAAAATCTCACTGAGAAATCCAGCTTTCTCTCTCGGGGCCTGGACTTTCCTTAGAAGGGGGGACCTGTGGCCCTTGTGTGGAAATGGAGGTAAAGGGGGGACCCTGGAAGGAAATGGAGGGCTCTGGGGGGGGGGGGGAGAGTTACCATGGAGGAGTCACAGGACCCTCTCTTGGTGAATATGAAGCAGAAAAGTGAGCTCCTCTTCCTGGTTAGGAGGAGACAAAGAGGGAGAGACCTCTCAATGCCAGAGCAAGGACTGGAAAAAGGATTCCCCCCAGTTGGCTCCTTCTAATGGTAGCGGAATGTGGTTCCTTACCCTAAATCGCCTGACCAGGACCATCCTGAGGGGAACACACTAAGGGTCAGATTGGCAGCAAGTGAACCCCAGGCTGGATCTGCAGTGAAGCCCCTCTGTCCACGACTGAGTCCAGGAAGGCAATGGCTAGCACCAACTGCCACAGAGACCTCTGGTCTTCTCGGAAACACCTGGTTTCCTTGGCAACCAGGTAAACACCTCCAACTTTGGAACCTGGAGCAAAAACGGAATCTTTTCAAGGGAAAATCGACTTAGAGTTTCTCTCTTCCTACAAGCTTCCCTGATCCCACTCCTCCTTGAAGGGTAGGCAGAGGTCCAAGACAGTGGGGTGGAACTCTATTGGATCCAAGAGACCCACTAGATCAGTGGTTCTCAACCTGTGGGTCCCCAGGTGTTTTGGCCTACAATTCCCAGAAATCTCAGCCAGTTTACCAGCTGTTAAGATTTCTGGGAGTTGAAGGACAAAACATCTGGGTACCCACAGGTTGAGAACCACTGCTCTGAGCCTTTCAGACAGACAATCTCTTGGGTTTTCGGAGAAGAAAGGGTTTCCTCTTCTGGCCTTGGAGGCCTCTGTTATCCTCTCCCCAGGCCAGGGGCTGCCAAGGGGGTCCTGATTCCTCCCAGGAAGCCAACCCTTTGGGACCATCTTCCTTTCTTTCATGTTCTGCTTTGGAATCCAAATGCCTAGGATATCTGGAAGGGCCTAAATCTGATTCTTGAGATATTTTAATTATATATATATTTCACTCAAAAAGTCCCATTCCCTTGAAGGCACTATCTGCTAGCAGGTCTTTGGTTCTTCTGCATAAAGGACCCTCATTTCTTTTTTCCTCACTCAAATTACACAGGGATAAAGTTAATGAAACATTGACATTTAACAACAACAACAACAACAACAACAACAACAACAACAACAACAACAACAAACAGAGGCCCAACTATGTGGCCTAAATGATTCATTGGAATTTATGTCACAAGTACCACCTCCCAGCAGTAAAGAACTGGTGGGATCACAAACCTGCAAAGGTAGTGGAAAATAGCATGCAAAAATACTGTGGGACTTTCAAATCCAGACTGACAAAGTTTTGGAAAACAACACACCAGACCGCACAGTTGTAGAAAAAAAAAGTTTGGATTATTGATGTCGCCATACCAGGTGATAGTCGAATTGATGAAAAACAACAGGAAAAACTCAGCCGTTATCAGGACCTCGAGATCGAACTGCAAAGGCTCTGGCATAAACCAGTACAGGTGGTCCCGGTGGCAATCGGCACACTGGGTGCCGTGCCAAAAGATCTCAGCCAGCATTTGAAAACAATAAATATTGACAAAATTACAATCTGCCAGCTGCAAAAGGCCACCTTACTAGGATCTACGTACATCATCCGAAAATACATCACACAGTCCTAAACACTTGGAAACTGTTCGACTTGTGATTCTGTGATACGAAATCCAGCATACAGTATATATCTCATTTGCTGTGTCATACTATGTCTTTGTGTCAGTAATAATACCCGGCATTTAATTTACTGAAAATATGATCCATTTTCTCCATTTCCTGACTTGGATTTCAGAAATAAGGTTGTTGTATGTTTTTCGGGCAGTATGGCCATGTTCCAGAAGTATTCTGGAAATAGATATCCAAAAGATTTTTGCTCAGCAGATCATGGTGACATCTTCAACTGGAACCTTGTTGGCAGAAATTTGGATTTTTTTTTCTAAAGGGAATAATTGGAGACTGTTCTTTTCCCTTTTCCTATTGGAGAAAGATTAGATGAAATCTGAGAACCAAAGAAAGCCTTCAAATAGCTTTATTTGTTTTATTTTTTTATTTCATGTCAAGAGGCTATGGCTAGTTCTATGCAGTAGGATGAATGCAGTTTAAGCCCACTTCCACACAACTGTATAAAATCCACATTGAACTGGATTATATGGCAGTGTGGACTCAGATAACCTAGTTCTCAGCAGATATTATGGATTATCTCACTTGATATTCTGAGTTATGTGGCTGTATGGAATGGCTCTTAACTGCTTTGGCTGAAGGCTATGAAATGTTGGAAGTGTAGTTCGGTGAGGACCCAGCCCTCATTGACAGAGAAAGCTAGAGATCTAGTAAAACTATTTCTCCCATGATTCTATAGCATTGAGCCATTGCAGTTGAAGTGGTGTCAAGCTGCATTAATTCTATAGTGCAGATGCATCCTTGGTCACTGATCTTATTACTTACCCCAGATGATTGTTGTGATTTAATGTACAGTTTTATTATGCTTTTGTATTATTGTTAGTTTATTTTGCCAGTTGGTCTTTGCATTTTCTTGAATTTCTAGAATTTTGTACAATCTTGAAAATGGTTAGCTTTTCAATAGAGTTCAGTTTCTACGATCAGCTGTAAAAACAAATAATCAGCTGCTGCCAGAGTCCTGTTCCACAGATGAGAAATCAAGTGATCAAAGTGCATGACAGAACTGACCCAGAAAATTGTATTTGTTTAGCTTCCTTGTTTCTTTGTCAAAATGCCTAGGGTTGCCAACCACCCAGAAAAACATTGCTCAGCTCTGACTTTAAAACAGACTTGATGTGCAGAAATCAGCAAATAAGGTGTTGCATTCAATTGGAGCCAAAACGGTACCATATTGATTGCTGTGAATAAAACTGCTGATAAAAAAAAAATACAAAAATGTGCAAGCATATCGATGGCCCACAACTATATTTCTTTAGATAAAAATTTCTCCCTGTGTCTTGAAAGGCAGCATGTTGTAGTGATTTAAGTATTGGACAAAGTGTCTGGGAGACCACTTTGTATTCCTACTCAGCCATAGAAATGCAGTTTCTCAAGTCGATCTTGACACGGAAAAAAAAAGAAACGAATTGAATGAGTTTGGACAAGGCACATTCTTTCAGTCTAAATATGTATCCAGACAGTTTTAATGACAAATGTTAAACTTGCATCTTATGTTGAATCTTTGTTTTTCATATTTTAATATATATTTTGTGGAAATATGTTTTAATATGCATATTTAAAATAATGTCTTTAGATGAATACAGTATTCCCTCACTATTTTGCGGTTCATTTTTCGCTGATTCGCTGTTTCACTGTTCTTCAATAAACTCTAAAAGACTATTATAAATCATAAAAAATTACAGTTTACAGCCTGAGGAAGGGAGGAAGGAGAAAAGGAGCCCAAGTGGCAACAAGAGGAGAAAGAGGTGATTTATGCACACACGATTGGTTGATAAAGGCTTAAAATAGTGTATAATTACTAAAATAATGTATAAATATTAAAATAAATACAGCATCCCTACTTCACAGATTTTCACTTATTGCAGGTGGTCCTGGAACCTAACCCCCGCGATAAGTGAGGGAACATTGTATATGCTTTAGCAGTCTTGTAACCTGCCTCGAGTCATGAGGAAAGTCAGGCAAGAAATAAAATAATAATAATAATCATCATCATCATCATCATCATCGTCATTGTCATCATCATCATCATCACTTTAGGTAGGCACCATTTTAACTGCCATAGCAACAATATTCCTGCATTTTAAAGCATATCCGGAAAGGATAAGGTATGGGTTGCTGTGAGTTTTTTGGGCTGTATGGCCATGTTTCAGAAGTATTTTCTCCTGACGTCTTGCCCACATCTATGGCAGGCATCCTCCTTCATAAACTAACATCAAAGTAACTGCTCTAAAACTATGGGCGAAGAAGCCAGACAAAGGGAAACGGGAACATATGCAGTCCCAGCACAATTCGGGATGGGGAAAAATTTTCCCCGTGTGTACAATTGGAAAACCTGGCATTTTCAGAGATGTTTTGTGTTTCTGAAGAGGCTATTTTATTCTTTTTCCATATCTACTAAAATTGTGTAGAACTGTCTAGATCAAGGTTGGGAATCATGTGGCTCTCCAGATGTTGCAAGGTTGCAACTCCTAGCATCACTGGCCAGTGGTGAAAAATACTAGGACCTGCAATCTAACAATTTTTGGAGAGTCACAGAGTTTGCACCCCAATCTAGCCTTAGCATGGAAAAAATAAACACAATACCTAAAATACTGCAATGCCAGCTTCAGAACAAGAACTAAATATTAAAAAGATGAAAGACTTCATACCCCTCCTTAATATTTATATTTAAACTATATTTAGAGATGCAGATATAGAATGCATTATTATGATCTACATAAAATACACCTATAATAATAAAAATAACCTCTGCAATATTTTCACAAGTGTCTCAATGGGATCATATAAGTGTTACGTTAGAGGAAAACTAGGATATTACCTGATCTCTAATGTGCAGTGTGGTTAGGTATGAGTAGAGAGTGGATCTGGGAAAAAGCTATCATTTTGAGCCGGTCTGAAAAAAGACCTTTTGATTTTAGAATCCTATATTGCTCTATATTGTCTTTGTTACTCATGCTGCATGCCTACATACCAAGTATTGTATTTATTGATTTTGACTTTTTCCTTTTTGCAGGCATTCCTAAATTCAGCAAAACATTCCAAGATTTCTTTGCTTAAAATAATAATTTGGTGTGTTAATCCTCATTAACTTGTACCCTCTTGTTGCTTGGTCACATTCTCTTGACCATACCCTAATGTTGGGCCACATGTGTTCCAGTTTTTATCTGGTAAATACTGGGAAGTGTGGGAGAGACACTGGGATTATCTACACTGACCACTTAATGCAGTTTGAAGGCAGCTTACAGCATAGTGGTTAGATGATGCACACCGTGAATGCATTAAGGGCTTTAAACCAGGATAAACAAAGTAGGGGGATACTAGGAAATAAAGCCCACAATGCACATCAGTGTGCTTACGTGTAAACCACAAAACCAATTAAGGGATAAATGGTGAAGACTGTGTGTTGATCGGCTGTGCACCAACCTCCACACATTAAAAAAAACTCACACTCAGGCATCTTCCAAGAACTTGGAAGGCCATCATACTCGGACAAGGAAGGATCGCCTAAGTAACTAAGTAAGTAAATGCTCCAGTGATGCTCCCATACATGTTGTGAGGTGTGTGTGTGTGTGTGTGGGGAGAAACCCCCGATTCCTCCATGGCCATAAAGCCATGGATCCTGCTAACCCTGGAACCAGTTTGAGGCCAGTAGCTGTGGTATGTAAAAGCACCATTCAAGTTTTGAACCAATTCCAAGACTTCACATGCAATTATTCACACATTAAAATGGTTGTCTTCTCTCCAACTTTCATGGTGTAGAGGTGCCCACTATTGTCCAAATTATGAGGGAGGAGTTGGGAAAGTTGGGAAATCAGGAGGCAGCTAAAGCACAACTATTGCAATTCCAGAAGTTACAGTGGGCAGGAAGGAAACAGGAGAGGGCTTTCTGAGGACCTGCTGCAAAGGTTCTTGAGGCTTATAGATGGGAAAACAGGAAAGCTACCCCATTGGTGCTAAAATCCTGAAATGGAAAAAAGTAGAGAAGGGAAGGAAAGTTATCTATACTGCTGGTAAAATTCCTGCAGTAAAGAAGGGAGAAAATGAAAAGAAGAAGAAACCCATAGAAACCTTCATGAACTTTGTAGAACTTGAGACATTCCAATTGTTTACACAATATATTTCACTACACTCAGAAGTTTATATCAAAGTGATGCATACCTGCTTAGTTGTCAGTCTAAGTGTTCCCTACTGGTGGACAATGTTGAGGTCCCTCTCCCTTTTTTCTAACGTTAACTTAGTCTGGATAGGTCTTCAAATAGTGTATTGTTTATTCATTCAGTCGCTTCCAACCCTTCATGACCTCATGGACTAGTCCACGCCAGAGCTCCCTGTCAGCTATCACCACCCCCAGCTCCTTCAAGGTTAAACCATCCATCCACTTCAAGGACACCATCCATCCATCTTGGTCAGCCAATTTGGTGGAGGAAAGGATATTAGAGGCAAAAATGAGGTACTTTGGCCACATAATGAGAAGACAGGACAGCTTGGAGAAAATAATGATGCTGGAGAAAAAGGAAGGAAAAAGGAAGAGAGGCCGACCAAAGTCAGGCATTATTTCTTGGAGTATGGACTGGTTGGATCTTCTTATGGTCTAAGGTACTCTCAGAATTTTCTTCTAACACCACAGTCCAAAAGTGTCTATCTTCCTTTGCTCGGCCTTCCTTATGGTCCAGCTCTCGCATCCATACGTTACTACGGGGAATACCATTGCTTTAACTATGCGAACCTTCATTGCTAGTGTAATGTCTCTAGTGGATACATGATCATTTTTCAGATAAAGAACTGACCTCCTTAGGACACAGGACCGCCCTGCTAACAAGCCAGGCAAATGCAAATGGGCAAATAATCCTGGAAAGTATGCAAAAGGTAAGCAAATAAAGCAGGGTTGTGGTTCCTTTCATGGAAGGTGAAAGCAATGGCTGAAAAAGGGTGGGGGTGATAATGGGTGCAAGTTTAATTAAGCGGTACTGCTCATTGATTAAACCATTAAGCATGAGTATGTATTTGCCTTCTGATTAATTAGTAGGCAACCATCTCCTTGTGGGCTCTTTTCATACGATTTTTACAGTAAGTTCAGGCACAAAAATGTAGGAGGTTAAGTATTCCCCGAAAAGGAAATATAAAGGGTTGAGAAAAGAGTTGTCTACTTAATTTCTCCATGTCCTGTTGCAGTTCAAACAGAGTCACAGGAATTAAACTGTGTGAATGGCCAGAGGGCTCCAGGATGCTCCTGGGCTGGATGAGAGCAGTTCTTTGGAGTGCTTTAATCTGGAATACCCATGCAAGTGTAGGCATGGATTTAGTCAAACATTAGCTCCTTTGAATCAAAGAGAATTGAGAACAATATTGATTTCATCAGAATGATGCAGAGCACACAAGCCCCTGCACTCACATTGCTTTGACACCCAGCTGATCACGGCCAGGAGTTCCCCAGGCTCAAAGAAACACTGTATTCCCACCTCAAAATAGCTTCAGCAGCTCAAAAATCGCAGGCAACTGCTCTCAATCAAGGCTTCATTGTACTCATAGCCACATTCGCTACATTTTAACCAGAGTAATAAATTACATCTGCTTTTCACTCTCACTTCCTCAGCCTGCAAAGCTCCCTTTTTGCAGCATTTCCTTGCAACTCAAAACTGCTGAAAAACCCCTTTCCGAGCCACGGAACGAGGGGATGTGGTCCTGCAAATCGTGGATACGGAGACCCCGCAATAAACCCCCGTATCCGCACTTCAGGGATTCGCACCGGTCTGCCTTTTTACTCACAGACACTTTTAAAAACAAACTGCTATCTTGCTTTTTGCCGTAAAGACCCCAGTTCCCCTCCCTCAAGGTGAATTGGTTCCCTTTTCTATGAATGAATTTCTCTTTATGAATGAGCATGGGCAACGCTACCCCAAATGGTTTCCTTGTGCCTTTTATGAACTCCCAAGGTATTAAGGACCCCTTTTCCCCCCTCCTGCATGAGCCCCTTGTTTCCTTGAGCTGTCTCCCAGTTCTAGGGGAACCCCAGAAGCCTCCTGCCTCTCAGGCTGCGGGGGACCCCCGGGATCCCTCACTTTACCCCCACCCCAATGGGAAGCGCAGGGGAGATCGAAACACCTTATAGACCCTTGGATGAAACTTGCATATGTCTCCCACCATGATGAAATTACTGAATGTCCTTTCTCCTCCATTATAAACCCTATATGTGTCTTCTATCAATTTTATTATATTTTTATTATATTTTATGATTCCTTATAAAGTGAAACAAGTGACACCTTTGTAAACTCTGGCCAGCATTCCTTTGACCTGGGTGCCACCAGTCAGCCCCAGGTCCACATTCTCACTTAATGGACTTATCATGATCACCATCTGAAATAACTCAATGGACTCAGTCTTAAGCTTCAGAGGGCAAAGCCAGACCACTAAAGAATTGAGCAACCTTTGGATGTTTTAATCATCCTTCATGGATGGCATATCCCCTCTGCAAGAGAGGCGGGTATGTTGCAGCTGTTCCAAGACAATACCATTTTCCTCTGCTCGGATCCTAAATCACCTAATCCCATCAAGATCATCAATACTGCTGACTCTATTATCTATTAGGATTGCTCGATATTAAGGAGGATAGAAACAAGGAAATTCTTTTTAATTATTTAGTCACGGCCACAAGGATGGTGTACCCTAAGCTTTAGAAAGACAACGAAACCCCAGAGATAATCAGCTGGTATAATAAAATTCTGGAGATAATGAATATGGACACACTGACATACTTACTAGCAAATAATAATGGCAGACAAAAAAAGCAAACAAATTGGAAACAAATTAAAAGTTACTTAAAAAAAGAGAATGTCAAGATATTAATCTAAATCCCTGGAGAATCATATAAATATTTTAATGGGGGGGGGGGAGTAAATGGTATCTGGGCAACAAGTGCATGATAACCCTAGGAAACTTAAATAGGTAAAGACGTGGGGCATCAGATGGAAGTCGACTTTTATGTTCACACAAGGGGTTTGGGGTTGTATTTGTGTTACTGTTTACAATGTGATATATATACATATATACCCAGGTTTTTATATATATATATATATATATATATATATATATATATATATATATATATCTCAACGTCCTTATGTATCCATTCATAGGACATCTTAGGCAATCCGTGTATATATATATATATATATATATATATATATATATATATATATCAACGTCCTTATGTATCCATTCATAGGACATCTTAGGCAATCCGTTCTTATTTTTATTATATACATGTCTATATATACACATATATAGATATATATATTCTCTCTCTCTCTCTCTTCTTCTTTCTTCTGATTATTATTATTATTATTATTATTTTATCTTTATAATAATACTATCCCCTCCCCTCTCCCTTCCCTTCCCCCTTATTTTTTTATATCACTTGGGTCGGCACAACTTCTGTTTGGACCTCATACAATATGTAGTCTTGTCTGTCTCATTGTCACTATGTCTATGTATCACAACGGTAGAAAAGCACTAATAAAGACAATAAAAAATACTGAATAAAAAATACAGAATTTGCCTGGCAAAGCTATGGAAGAAACAAGAAGTACCATCGAGGGAAAATTGGATATTAAGACTCATGGATATTAAAAATATGGACACATTGACTCAATTTATAAAGCAGGATGAGGTAACAAGACACGAAACTGATTGGTCACTACTGAGAGGCTATATGAACAGCGAGAGTATGATCAATGAGTAATTATAATGTATAAATAATTGTTGAGTTTCAAGCAATCAAAGGAGCCGCAAAAGTGTATATGATGATCAAAGATGTTGTTGTGCAAAAGGGCCGGAAGGCAAATCTAGGGGGGTTTTTCTCTCTCTTTTTTTTTTTTAATACCTTTTTTTGTTTCATTTTTCTTTCTTCCTTTTCTAAGTTGCGGGATGCGGAGTGTATGTAATAGGGGTGCATTGTCAATGTATTTGTATGTCAATGTATTTGTATGCATGTATGCATGTAGACATTTTATGTAAAATGGAACTTATAAATAAAATAAATAAAAAAAATACTGATGAATCTGGAACAATAGAACTGACATTGAGGTGTCAGACTCCACTCAAGAGACTTGTTATTCCAATCTTCCTATCAATAGGACAGGTCCGGCTTGTAGGGCCTGAAGGCCCTCGCCGGGCCCCTTGACAATGGACCCAGGATAAGGTCACTCATAATCCACTCATAAACAAAATCTCCTTCATTTTCCCTGTTTGCCTCCATCTTCCCCATTGGCTAGCCAGGGAGAAACATCACAGGAGAGGCTCGCGCTCTAATTGGCTGAGGCGCACGAGCCCCCTGGCCACTCCTCCTGGCCTCTGACATCAGGGATTCCCGTGGCCAACCAGCTTGAAACCAGTAGGGTGGGTGGGAGCAGGAAATTCAAAAGGGAAAAATGTATAAAATGCGGATTCTCTTGTATTGGTATGCCGGTTCTTCTTGCATCTTATTGCGACCGTCATCCTGCTCCAGCTGGACCAGAAATAAACTCAGTGGCCTCTGCTTTGACATTTGTTGAGACTTTTTATTGGGAAATAGGAAAATCTTTATTTTGCTTCTTGGAAGCTCGCCAGGTGTTGTGCAACCCTCCTTTTGGGGTCATGTGCTGGTCTCCGCTTCAGGCGAGACCCCTAAATCTTCAATTTCAACTTCAAGAATACAAACACTACCCGTGTCCTCCAGCTCCAACCCACAATGTTTGAACTTCATATTTCAAAGACACACATTTCGGCAATCCATTGAAAATAAAACCTGGGGCTGATTTCTACATCCCCTAGGAACAGGCAATTCTCCAGATATTATGGTTTTGTATGGTCTTTTCAAATTTAATTACTTGGAAAACATTGTGTTAAATACTTTGTTTCATGGGCAGAGAATAGATGTACATTTCTTTGCCTTTGCTGAGTACTAAAATAGTTTAATTCTTTAATGTTTTAAAATAGCATTTTTAAGGCAACACGACTCATTTTTCTTTGTCTCAGTCTTCTACGTGGCTGTACAAATCCAGTTACATGGTGTTATGCTTTCTGTTCAGAATTCAGCTTCATTGTTAGTCTACAGTGGGTTTTATTGCCCTTTTGCCCACAGCTAGACTGGGCTGTTTGCATAATGCCTTCTATAATTTAGCCTTAGTTTTAAAAACTCCTACACCAGATTGTAGAAAGTCTTTTTAGTCAACAAATACAATGAAACATCTGGAAAAAGTCCATAAAACTGCAAATTAAGTGATAACGGAACTAGAGCCAGAAGTTGCTGGGCCTTGGATGAGGCCTTGGTCTCAATTTTATTTCTGACTGCTCTGAATCTATTGATGCATGTGTGCATTAATATATACAGATAGTTGTTATGAGTACAACTCACATATGAAGAAAGTCTGTTATGTTAGTAATTTCCACATTGCTTCCAACACTTCCCAGATGGCCTGGGGCATCCTGACAAGGGTATACTGAGCAGCCTAGGCCAGAGACTCAAAAGAAGGATCTGCTGTGAGGTCTCTCTGCCCATGACTGAGTCCAGGAAGGCAATGGCCGGCACCAACTGTCACAGAGACTTATGGTCTGCTCGGAACTACCTAGTATCCTTGGCAACCAGGTAAACACCTTCAGCCTTGGAACCCAGAGCAAAAATGGAACCTTTTCAAAAGAAAACTGACTTGGAGCTTCTCTTGGGCGGGGCCTATCAGGCAGGGTTGCCATGTGTTTTCCTGGCCCACTCTTCCACCTTGAAAGGCAAACAAAGGCCAAGATGGTGGAGGTGAACATTATTGGATCTGCAGGACCCTCTGGAGTCCTCCAACCCAGACAAACTCTTGGGTTTTATGGAAGGAAGAGGTTTCTTTTATGGATGGAAGAGGTTTCTGCCTTGGACATCTCCATTATCACCCCATTTCAATAGTCCCAACTAAGGCACAGAGAGATGAGGACAAAATCACTTCACTTCACTTCATTTCACTTTATTTCTTAATTAGTCGCTCTCCACCAGAATGCTCCGAGCGACTTACAATTTAAAATATCATTCCACAATATAAAACATTCAACATAAAAACATTCAACAGTGACTATTTGGAAAATTAGATCTGATTTACTTAAATGCATAACCAAACAGCCAAGTCTTGAGTGCTTTGACAAAAGATTGCAACTCCGACATTGCTCTAACATATGGAGGCAATGAGTTCCACAGAATTGGAGTAAAGGTTGAAAAGGCTCTATGCCTTGTAGCTTCCAGGTGTACCTCCCTAGGGCCCGGTACGTATAGGAGGTTTTCCTGGGAGGATCGAGGTGACCACTGATGGAAAAAAGGAATGAGGCGGTCCCTAAGATATAATGGTCCTTGGCCATTTCGAGCTCTAAATGTCAGGATCAGTATCTTGTAAGAGATCCGATGTTATTTTGGTAGCCAATGCAGTTGTTTCAGAATCAGTGTAATATGGGATCTTATAGATGATCCTGCTAGCAGCCTGGCCGCCGCATTTTGGACCATTCGGATCTTCTCGGTTTTTATCTTCGGAAGGCCGGCGTATAAAGCGTTACAATAATCCAACCTAGTGGTGACTGTTGCATGGATTACCGTTGCCAATGCTTCTGTCGAAAGGTAGGATGCCAATTTCCTTGCCTAGTGAAGATGAAAAAAGGCCTGCTTACTTATGGCAGTGATCTGGGCCTCCATCATCAGTGATGAGTCCAACACAACCCCAAGGCTTTTAACAGTAGCAGACGGAACCAGAACTTCCCCATCGAGATCAATTTCACTGTTTCATTGATCAAAGAGGGATGCCAAGGAATTGCGGCCATCAAAAATAATGGACTTTATACTGACTGGACGAAAATTATAATCTGTTTTCTTATTGGTTTGATGTATGTTTCATTGCCATGTTTTTACAGCACTGATCAGTGGATCATGTGTGGTGGAAACTTTAATAAAGTTTCATTGGAGAAACTCTGAATTCATTGTTTTGCTGGTGTCCGCCCCCCCCCCCTTCTAACTGCAGGTTTTTTGGACCAGGGAAATGTCTGTTGGTCTTTGACAATAGTTACAATGATCGCTGATGGGTTGGTTATCTGGGTGAAATGGCCCTTAGTTGATGGGATTTCCTAGTTCCCCCTAAATGGGAACCATTTAATGGTGATGAGCTTTTGGATCACCATAGATGAAATTTAATATGTTCCTGCTGCCAGTTGATATTCCAGTCTATGTAGAGGAAGATCTTATGCCTACTAATGACCTGTGTATATTGTGGTGTTAGTAAAAGGGAGAAAAACTTGGCAAGGCTTCCCAGTGGGGGTTTCCTGTTTCTCATATCAAGCAGAGGGCACTGGGCGATCATCAATCCGAGCCCTGCTTTTTTGGGTCTGGATTTTTTTTTTTCGTGTCAGGAGCAACTTGAGAACTTTTAAGTCGCTTCTGATGTGAGAGAATTGGCCGTTTGCAAGGACGTTGCCCAGGGGACACCTGAATATTTTTGATGTTTTTACCATCCTTGTGAAGATCCAACCAGTCCATCCTCCAGGAAATAATGACCGACTGCTAACTGGAGGAAAAGATACTAGAGGCAAAGATGAAGTATTTTGGCCACATCATGAGAAGACAGGAAAGCTTGGAAAAGATCATGATGCTGGGGAAAATGGAAGGAAAAAGGAAGAGAGGCCGACCAAGGGCAAGATGGATGGACGGTATCCTTGAAGTGACTGGCATGAACTTGAAGGAACTGGTGGCGGCGACAGCCAACAGGGAGCTCTGGCGTGGACTGATCCATGAGGTCACGAAGAGTCAGAAATGTCTGTGTGAATGAAGAAGTGGGAGGCTGGATAACAACATTGCTGCCTAAATTAACTACTGCCAGTCCCCTTCGATTTAATTGCTAGTCCAGCTGAGATCTGCACACAAAGTAGATAGGCTGTGAAATATCTTGGAACATCCCTTCTTACTTTTGATCATGAATATCAAAACATCTCATCCTTCAAATGAGGCTTTTTATCCATTTTAACCCTGATGTAAAATGACTGGGATGATGTTACTGTGAGCAGATGATATTATCTGAAACTAATCTGTATGCGATGAATGACAGTTGCTACAACTTGTTCATATGTTCCTAAAGCTCCACTAGAAACACTTCTGGAAAGACACTCAACTAAGGTTGTTTTTTTTTTAAATTTACTGAACCATTTGGTTAAATTCAACATAGATCATCTGTGTTTTAACCACATAGACGCTCACATGAAAGTATTTCTTTCTGCCAAAATATATATAGTAGAATTTGAAGACTAATAGGAATGAATGATATATGTAGACATTTATTTTAAGTCTATTTTGGAGGGGAAAGTATATGTAGGTAAATTGGAAATAATTTTCCTCCCTTATTTGTTTAAGGTGTATTTGTAATTCTTTTGTTCAATATTTGTTTGTTAGATATATACAGTAGAGTCTCACTTATCCAACACTCGCTTAGCCAACGTTCTGAATTATCCAACACATTTTTGTAGTCAATGTTTTCAATACATCATGATATTTTGGTGCTAAATGTGTAAATACAGTAATTACTATGTAGCATTACTGCATATTGAACTATTTTTTCTGTCAAATTTGTTGTATAACATGATGTTTTGGTGCTTAATTTGTAAAATCATAACCTAATTTGATGTTTAATAGGCTTTTCCTTAATGCCTCCTTATTATCCAACATATTCGCTTATCCAATGTTCTGCCGGCCCTTTTACATTGGATAAGCGAGACTCTACTCTATGTGATTCCATTTTTTCTTATTCTCACAATTGCTCTGTGCGGTAGAATAGACTAGGTTAAGCCTAGTGCGAAATCAATGTAATCTAATCTCAGATGTGAAGGATTAAAACTTCGTTTCATCTAATCTTCTGACCAAATTGATGTTGTTTGTGTCATTTCCAATTTATGGAGAGGCTAAGGTGAATGTATCACAGGATTTTCTAAGGTTGAGTGTGTATGACTTGCTAAGTTTCCATGACCAAGTGAGGAAGCGAAACGTGGTCTCCAAAATCTAGTCCGATGCTCAACCCACTACAATAGTTGTTTCCAACCTGTGGTCTGTGGACCACCAGTGGTCCGCAACAACTAAAATATGGTCTGCAGTCTCGCCATTACTACTACAGATAATAACACAGCTTAACCAAAAAAAACTTTCTTTGCATCCTCGTTTTTATTTATTTATTTATTTACAGTATTTATATTCCGTCCTTCTCACCCCGAAGGGGACTCAGGGCGGATCACAATGTACACATACATAGCAAACATTCAATGCCATATGAACATAGAGACAGAGACAAAGACAGACACAGAGGCAATTTAACCTTCTCCAGCTTCCAGCTTCCTGAGGGTATGCTCGATTCCGGCCACAGGGGGAGCAGCTGCTTCATTATCCACTGTGACACCGATACTTGTTCGTTCCAAACGCTTATGGATGGTTTTTATGGTTTCATAAATTAGTTAAATCAGCCTCCCCACATAAGTGGTACCTAAATTTTCTACTTGATAGATGCAACTATATTTTGGGTTGCTTAGCTCAACAACGAGCAGGGCTTTTTTTATTTTAATTGTTGGGTGTTCACTCCGACATGGGCTGGCCTCGAACTCATGACCTCTTGGTCAGAGTGATTTATTGCAGCTGGCTACTAATCAGCCTGCGCCACAGCCCGGCCCAGTTTTTAGACCTGTTCCAGGGGTTGTTTGGGGTTCTGATTTTAAAAATTGCATTAGATAGACCACATCAGCTCTAGGTTATTAAATATGGTTTTCTGTGAGCGAGCAGATGGTGACTACTGGATGGTATATGTTCTGTATCAGAAATTAGAGCCAATGTGGTCTATCCAATGCAATTTTCTGAATCAGCACCCCAAAAAACCAAACCAAATCTAAAGTTGACCAAAAACTGATTCGTAACCCTTTTGGTACTAATGTCAGAGATGGGTCCCTGGTCAAGTGATCCCTGGTCAAAAAAAGATTGGGAACCACTGCACTATAACATCATGTCAGTACTCACTTCCTAGTTGTTGTTGTTATGCAGAGAATTAATTATTTGGTTTAGGGAAATTCTAAATTATGATATTGTCAATGAAAATATTTGTTTGCCAGCTATCATATCACTTCTTAAATGAGATAGCAAAAACAGATAAACAAACATATCCCTGCAAATTGCTGTGACCCAAATGATTTGCAGTTGATCAATGGTCAATTTGAGTGGGATGAGAAATTAGTTCCAATGTTTTGTTCTTTTCTTTCCTGCCCTTCTGCTGCACATAGCTGTTCAGCCACAGATCAGTCTGTTGTACTTCTGAGATAGCAGACAATGTTTGAACTTGTTTTGTTGTTGTGATAAGTCATATCATATAAATAGCCCTATATATGAACATAAGTGTATGAGTGTGGCTAGAGACACAATTGTATTTATATTGCTTTAAAATACTTAGATATCCAAAGAAGTGGATATGCTGTTCTGAAAATTGTTTCACAGCTGTACTACATGGAAACATGTCAAGTGGAGTGTGATTTGAATGTTAGCCAGATATCTGATGAATGACTCAATATAGCAGAATTTGAAATATAAATAGTCTTACTGTGCTTGGCATCGATTCAGTTTTAATCAATTATAGATAAACGGATGGCAAACCTGAACATATCTCTATTAACAAGTCATATTGATGGGGGCTATTACCATTACCATTACTGGCCTTGATTTCTTTGGGTACCTACACAGAGGATAAAAATGTAGAAATATAATATGTTTTGTAGGCGAACCAATAACTGTGAAAGCTAGCTGTTTCACAGAGACTGGGATTAGATCTAAGTGAGATCTTCACCTTTTCTTTTGTGAACAGTGAATGAATTCAAAAACTGATACGTATTTTTTTTTTGGTTGTGAATATTCCCTAATTTTTAATTCACATAGCATTGCTTTCTTTGACCATGAATCTGGAATTGTAGTCATTTATTTACTTTATTTTTATCCCACCAGTCTCCACATATAGGCACTCAAAGCATTAATTGTAGCGATTCACAGCACTTTTTGGACAACTCTTCCTTGCCCAAAACATGTCTTTCAGATATTTTGAAGAAAGTAAATAACACAGGATATCATTAGGATTAAAAATGGCTATAACAGATTGGAGAGCTGGGCTGAAACTAAGAAAATTATTTTCAACAAGGAGAAATGTATGGTATTACACATAACCCCCCGCCCCAATGAAATACAGAGATATAGAGTGGGTGACACCTGATTTGACAGCAGTATGTGCGAAAGGGAGTCCTGTTTCCCTAGTTTCACTTTTAAGTACAGTAGACTCTCAGGGCCCTTCCATACAGCCATATAACCCAGAATGTTAAGGCAGATAATCCACAATATCTGCTTTGAACTTGATTATCTGAGTCCATGCCGCCATATAATCCAGTTCAATGTGGATTTTATACAGCTGTGTGGAAGAGGTCTAACCTGGCCCCATCTATACTGCCATTATAATGTAGATTGGATTGTATGGCAGTGTAAAAGGTAAATGTTTCCCCTGATGTTAAGTCCAGTCGTGTCCAACTCTGGGGGTTGGTGCTCATCTCCATTTCTAAGCCGAAGAGCCGGCATTATCCTTAGACACCTCCAAGGTCATATGGCCAGCATGACAGCATGGGGCGCCATTACCTTCCCACCAGAGCGGTACCTATTGATCTACTCACATTTGCATGTTTTCGAACTGCTAGGTTGGCAGAAGCTGGAGCTAACAGTGGGCGCTCACTCCGCTTCTCAAATTCGAACCTGCTACCTTTCGGCCTGCAAGTTCAGCAGCTCAGCACTTTAACACACGGTGTAGACGCATGTAATCCAATTCAATGAAGTTCAGTCTGCATTAATTGAGTCTACATTGCCCATATAATCCCATTCAAAGTGCACTATATGGCAGTGTAGACAAGGCCACTGACTATTGCTATATTTTATTTTTATCAATTTTATATGTCTGGTTTTAAATGTGTTATTGTATTTTTAATGTTGATATGCTGTATTTTATATGTGGTGTGGCACCATGTGTGCTATTTGTAAGCCGCCCTGAGTCCCTATGGGAGATGGTGGCAGGGTATAAATAAAAGTTGTTTATTATTATTATTATTATTATTATTATTATTATTATTATTATTATTAAACTTCTCTGTCCTTTTCCACACAATTATATAAAATCCAAGCTGAACTTCATTATATGGCAGTGTGGACTCAGATAACCCAGTTTGAAACAGATTTTGTGGATTATCTGCCTTGACAATCTGGGTTATATGGCTGTGTGGAAGGCCCTATGTTGCCATCACTGCTTCCAGCTGGCCTCAGAGCTCTGTGTAAATTTCTGGTATTTATTTATTTATTTATTTATTTATTTATTTACAGTATTTATATTCCACCCTTCTCACCCCAAAGGGGACTCAGGGCGGATCACATTTTATACATATAGGGCAAACATTCAGTGTTATGATTGAGCCTCATGGCTCTGCTTCTGGCAGACGTGGACGTAAGACTCCTCGAGAGTCAGATACTCTCGAGGAGCGCGAAAGAAAGAGGCTGCGAGATATCTTTGCAGAACCATCTGACGAAGAGTCTTTTGAGGGGTTTACGGAGAGAATGGAGGAAGAGCTGGTTAGCTCAGAAGAGGATGAGATGGATTGGACTCGGGTAAGGGAGGAGTTGGGTGCCACTGGCAATGATGGGATGGAAGATGATTGGGGACCTTCAGGACTAGACCCATGGACAAGCTGGAGGGATGGGACGGGATCCACAGCTGGGGATGCTGTGGGGCGTAGTCAGAGGTGTTCCAGTTCTGATGAGGAAAGTGATGAGGAAACGCCCGGGTTAAGGAGAACAGCTGATAGTGATGAGGACTTGTAACTGGCATAAAATGGGGCTTGGGAGCAATAGCAAATTGCGTTGGGCAAGGTAATCTGGACAAACGCTTGGGATCTGTGTGAGACGTTTTCCTGAAGACGGGTGTGTTTCGTGTGCTGATTACGTAAGTTGTTTTGGAATTTGGGTTCAGACGGCGGGAGGAATTGTGTGGGCTTTTGTTTGTGCAAACCTCTGCTTAATCTCAATAGCTTTGACCTTCCGTCGTCTTCTTGACGGACGCCATCTGCTGCTCTGGATTTACGGACTGAACTGACTACGGGCTTGGATTCTCCTTCTGGACTTGGAAAACTGCAAACGTCTGCTTCTGCCTATCGACCTTCGGAAAGAACTGGGACTACTCTACTGCTTCAATCCTCGGCTGTTGTGTTTGTATTGGAAGTTTGCCTGCTGGGTGTAGGAGTGACTTCTAAGTTACTCAAAACATAGTACTGGCAGCAGAAAGGCATCTGCTGCCAATTAGTTACATTCTTTTGAACTCTTTGTTTCCCAGCTTCTGTTTTGTTTGTTCCCAAGCTGAAGCAAGCTGTTTTGATTTTACCCGGATTAAACTCCGGTTTAATCCGGTTTATCTTTTGAACGTTTTTCTTGCCCCTTTTTGCTTTTTGAGGCTAATGTTGCCTGGCCCTTGTCTTTTACGGGCATTTTGAGTTCTGTAAATCCAATAAACTCTGTTATCTTTGATCTTGTGGCGTTCTGTCCTTGACAGATTGCCCAACGCCCATAAAAAGTTTTACTGCAGTAATAAATCTCGTCAAGAAGACGATGGATGAGTTAAAGGCTAGATTTGAGCAATTACAAATGGCTTTTAACGCCACTCAAGCAGCTCATTCTGTTAAAGGACATGTTTTGACCCCTGAACGCTTTGACGGATCCAGGTGCAAATTGCCAACTTTTTTGGCACAAGTTGAGCTTTATTTTTCCCAGCTCAGTGCTCAAGCTTACCCTACGGACACTAGCAAGGTGGCTTTTATTTTGAGTTTGTTGACTGGTCCCGCAGGACAATGGGCCACCAATTTGATTTTGGGAAATGACCCAGTCAAGGACAATTTGAATAACTTTAAGAAGCTACTAACTGACACTTTTGGGGATCCCCTCCGTACGGAGAATGCTGGGTGGGCTCTGTATCGGCTGAAACAGGGAAAGGGGACTGTTTTGGATTACTTAAATAAGTTTAATTTGTACCGTCACCAACTGGACTGGGGGGAAAATGCATTCATGCTTTTGTTTACTGCTGGTTTAAGTGATTATCTCCAGGATGAATTGGCACGCTTGGAGCCGGCTGAAAATTGGGATGCCTTAGTGGCTAAAGTGCTGCGTTTGGACGCCAGGTTCGAGTCCCGTAAGCACTCGAAAGCAATGTGTGCGCCACCTATGCATGTAACCAAGGCACCTGTGGTAATGGGGGAAGAGCCTATGGAGCTTGGGGTCTTTAAAAAGCTGTCTACAGAAGAAAAGAACCGTAGGAGGCAGCTGGGGTTGTGTTTGTACTGTGGGAATACTGGGCATTTTGCCAAAAACTGTAATGTGAAACCTTCCCAGCTTTCGGGAAAAGGCCAGCCCTAGTGCGACGTGAGTCCAACGCATTAGGGCTTTTAAAGCAGTCAACTGAGGGGAAGAAGCATGTTTTCGTACCCATTACGTTATCTGTTGGGGGAAAGGAACTTGTTTCTACTTTGGCACTGCTGGACTCAGGGGCTACGGTCTCTTACGTGGATATTGAGTTTGCTAGGAAGCATGGCATTCCTATAGTGCGCAAGGCATGCGACGTGTGGGTGGAAGGAGCGGATGGGAGACTGCTGGAGACTGGGGTGGTTAACCATGAGACCTCAGCAGTAATGTGGGAAGTGCAGGGAGTAACGGGAACGATTGTGTGGGATATTACGAGCCTGCCCAGATACGATGTGATCCTGGGGATGGATTGGCTAGCTGTAGTAAATCCACAAGTAGACTGGGTGACGCGTAAGCTGACCTTAAAGAGGCAGGAATGTTGTACTCTGAACACTACTCAGCCTGATATGGAGGGAGTGCCTGCTGAGTATGGGGAGTTCTCTGATGTATTTTGTAAAAAGGAAGCGGACAAGTTACCGCCGCACAGGCCGTATGATTGCGCCATTAAACTAGCGGAAGGTGCGAGATTGCCAGCAGGAAGGCTGTACGCCTTGACTGTACCGGAAAGGCAAGCTTTACGTGAGTTCCTAGATGAGAATTTAGCCAAGGGGTTTATTCGCCCCTCTAGCTCTCCAACTGCGGCGCCGGTATTCTTTGTTGCCAAAAAGACTGGGGACCTCAGGTTGGTTTGCGACTATCGGATCCTTAACAAATACACCATTCGGGATAGGTACCCGCTACCTTTAATCTCGGAACTACTATCAAGGGTGCAAGGGGCTAAGGTCTTTACCAAGCTTGACCTGCGGGGGGCGTATAACTTAATCAGAATACGGGAAGGTGATGAATGGAAGACGGCATTTAACACGTGTTTCGGATGCCACGAGTTCCGAGTCATGCCTTTCGGACTTTGCAATGCGCCTGCGGTCTTCCAGAGGTTCATAAACGATGTGTTTAGGGACCTAATTGACCAATTTGTGGTGATCTATTTGGATGATATCTTGATTTTTTCTAAGGACGAGAAAGAACATCGTCAGCATGTCAAGCAGGTTCTGCACCGTCTGCGGGCTAATGGGCTCTTCGCCAAGGCTTCCAAGTGCGTCTTTCATGTGCCTGAAGTGGAGTTCCTAGGTCATGTAGTGTCAGGTAGGGAACTTAAAATGGACCCACATAAGGTTGACGCAGTCAACTCATGGCAGGAGCTCAAGACTAAGAAGGATGTGCAAAGGTTCTTAGGGTTCGCTAATTACTACCGGGAGTTTATCCCAAATTTTGCCAAGCTCACGGTGCCTTTGACGCAGCTCCTGCGTAAAAAACAGCCATTTGTGTGGGGGCGGGAAGCTCACGATGCGTTTTTGCAATTAAAGTCTAGCTTTCAGTCAGACAACATACTAACACATCCTGATGTTGACAAACCGTTCGTGGTAGAAGCGGACGCTTCTAGCTACGCGTTGGGGGCTGTATTGTCTCAAAAAGATTCCTCAGGGACCTTGCGTCCCTGTGGATTTTACTCGCGGCAACTAACACCATTTGAGCAGAACTATACCATATGGGAGAAGGAGTTGTTGGCGATTAAGGTGGCGTTTGAGGTGTGGCGGCACTGGCTAGAAGGGGCGCGGCACCAAATCGTGGTCCGGTCTGATCACAAGAATTTGGAGCACTTGCAAACAGCTAAAAAGTTAAACCAGCGTCAAATCCGATGGGCTTTGTTTTTCTCCAGGTTTAACTTCAAAGTGCAATTCGTGGAAGGGAAGGCTAACTTGCGGGCCGATGCCTTGTCCCGCAAGCCGGAGTTTAAGACCAATGAGCAGGTAGTATGTCAGACCATCTTGCCTACTGCCTCTCTGTGTGTTGTAGACAATGAGCTTGGGTTACATGACCAGATCATTGAGGCTCAGAGAGAAGATGTGTGGACTCAGGAACAACTCATGCTGTTGTCAGCAGGTAACCGTACAATACTGCCTCACCTGCAAGATCAAGACGGAGTATTGGTACGCAGGGGGCAGGTCTATGTACCAGTGGGGGCCCTCAGGTTGGAGGTGATTAGAGCCCACCATGACGAACCCATGGCTGGGCACTTTGGCAGATTCAAGACCGTGCAGCTCATCACCAGGAGCTACTGGTGGCCGAAGATGCGGCAAGACATTCTGCGCTTTTGTGACAGCTGCGCCGTTTGCCAGCAGAGTAAGACGCCTGTTGGGCGCCCTAGAGGTTTGTTGTCGTCTCTACCTGTTCCTGAGAGGCCATGGCAAATCATTTCCATGGATTTCATTTCGGATTTGCCTAAGTCTGGGGGTTATACTTGTATTTGGGTGGTGGTGGATTTATTTAGCAAACTGGCTCATTTTATTCCTTGTTCGACCATTCCGGCGGCCCCTACGTTGGCGTTGTTGTTTACTAAGCACATCTATCATTTGCACGGAGCTCCTGAGGTGATTATTTCGGATAGGGCTCCACAATTTGTGTCACGCTTTTGGAAACACTTCCATGAGTGCTTAGGTACCAAGTTAAACATCTCTTCAGCGTTTCATCCTCAAACGGATGGCCAGTCGGAACGGGTTAATGGGCTCTTAGAGCAATATCTACGTTGTTTTTGTTTAGATCAACCCACTGCTTGGGTGAAATGGCTACCGGTGGCGGAGTTCGCTTACAACAATGCGGTGCACACGTCTAGTCAGCATACGCCGTTTGAACTGACTTATGGTTTTCACCCACGGGGAGGTGTGGCGCCGTCGACCAATGTGGTCTCCTCTGACCCTGTGTACCGCTCCTCGGAAATGGCTGCGTTGCATGATGTTGCCCGTCGCTTACTGTTGGAAGCTAAGGCAACGCAAAAGACTCAGGCCGACCGCCGCAGGCAGGCAGGGGAGGAGTTGGAAGAAGGGGATTTGGTGTGGTTATCTTCCAAGTACATTAAACAGGCTGGGGGAAAGTTTGCGCCTCGGTATTTGGGTCCCTTTCCTATAGTTAAAAAGATTTCTTCTGTTGCGTTTCGTTTGCGTCTACCGTCTAGTTTAAAGGTCCATCCAGTGTTCCATCGTTCGCTGTTGAAATTAGATACCTCCAGTCGTCGTGGTGCTATAGCGGAGGATATCACTGCCACCTCTCCGCCTTCGGGGGAGGAGGCCTTTGTGAGAGGGGATAGTGTTATGATTGAGCCTCATGGCTCTGCTTCTGGCAGACGTGGACGTAAGACTCCTCGAGAGTCAGATACTCTCGAGGAGCGCGAAAGAAAGAGGCTGCGAGATATCTTTGCAGAACCATCTGACGAAGAGTCTTTTGAGGGGTTTACGGAGAGAATGGAGGAAGAGCTGGTTAGCTCAGAAGAGGATGAGATGGATTGGACTCGGGTAAGGGAGGAGTTGGGTGCCACTGGCAATGATGGGATGGAAGATGATTGGGGACCTTCAGGACTAGACCCATGGACAAGCTGGAGGGATGGGACGGGATCCACAGCTGGGGATGCTGTGGGGCGTAGTCAGAGGTGTTCCAGTTCTGATGAGGAAAGTGATGAGGAAACGCCCGGGTTAAGGAGAACAGCTGATAGTGATGAGGACTTGTAACTGGCATAAAATGGGGCTTGGGAGCAATAGCAAATTGCGTTGGGCAAGGTAATCTGGACAAACGCTTGGGATCTGTGTGAGACGTTTTCCTGAAGACGGGTGTGTTTCGTGTGCTGATTACGTAAGTTGTTTTGGAATTTGGGTTCAGACGGCGGGAGGAATTGTGTGGGCTTTTGTTTGTGCAAACCTCTGCTTAATCTCAATAGCTTTGACCTTCCGTCGTCTTCTTGACGGACGCCATCTGCTGCTCTGGATTTACGGACTGAACTGACTACGGGCTTGGATTCTCCTTCTGGACTTGGAAAACTGCAAACGTCTGCTTCTGCCTATCGACCTTCGGAAAGAACTGGGACTACTCTACTGCTTCAATCCTCGGCTGTTGTGTTTGTATTGGAAGTTTGCCTGCTGGGTGTAGGAGTGACTTCTAAGTTACTCAAAACATAGTACTGGCAGCAGAGAGGCATCTGCTGCCAATTAGTTACATTCTTTTGAACTCTTTGTTTCCCAGCTTCTGTTTTGTTTGTTCCCAAGCTGAAGCAAGCTGTTTTGATTTTACCCGGATTAAACTCCGGTTTAATCCGGTTTATCTTTTGAACGTTTTTCTTGCCCCTTTTTGCTTTTTGAGGCTAATGTTGCCTGGCCCTTGTCTTTTACGGGCATTTTGAGTTCTGTAAATCCAATAAACTCTGTTATCTTTGATCTTGTGGCGTTCTGTCCTTGACATTCAATGCCCATATACACATACAACCAAGACAGAGACAGACACAGAGGCAATTTAACCTCCTGAGGGGAAGTTCGATTCTGGCCACAGGGAGGAGCAGCTGCTTCATCATCCACTATGATGGCACTTCCTCATTCCAACGTCGTAAATTAGTTAAATTTGCCTCCCCACTTTTATAAGTGGTACCTTATTTCCTACTTGATAGATGCAACTATCTTTCGGGTTGCTAGGTCAGCAACGAGCAGGGGCTATTTTTTATTTTTTAATTGATGGGTGCTCACCCCGCCACGGGCTGGCCTCGAACTCATGACCTCATGGTCAGAGTGATTTATTGCAGCAGGCTGCTCACCAGCCTGCGCCACAGCCTGATGTTGGTGGGCATCCTGTTCTGACACTAGCAAAAGCACTGCTAATGAGGAAAATGGGGAACATCTCAACAAGATTCTAGCACATCACCTTAAGCAGCTAGAGAAACACAATGTTCTTTCAGCTATCAAAGATGAAAGTAATAATACATCAGGAGATAGGATTCTCCATCTCTCCCCCTCTCCCCTCCCCTCATTATTCTCAAGATGTCTGTTTATGTTTTATTTTATGTATGTCTTGTCTTTTTGTTAATGCTAACACATATGTAGTAGAATTCCAAGTTGGTAGAAAAGAAAAGAACAATTTCCAAGCACCCAGAATTTCTGTTGCTAAATTTATAGTGGCCAGAATATATGTGAGCAATTCAGCTGATTTGCTCACATACATTCCAGCTCCTATAAATTTATCATAGTAAAATTCAACTTTGCCATTGAGAAACATCCATCTCCAAGGTATTGGTGAAGTGAGAGCTCACAATAGCACAAGGAACAATACCATATCCATGTTGCCAAATACCCCTCTGTAAAGAGCTTTCCCTGTTCACTCAGTCTTCTAGGGTCCCTTCTAAACTGCCATATAATCCAGAGTATCAAAGCAGATAATCCACATTATCTGCTTTGAACTGGATTATATGAGTTTACAATGTCATTCAAAACAGACAATCCTGATTTTATATAGCACTAGCTTTGCCCAGCCACGTGTTGCTGTGGTTTATGGAAATCATTTGTTGGCCAGGTGGAATAGCAGTGAATAGCCTTGCAGCCTCAAAGCCTGGCCGTTTTCTGGAGTAGCTAGAGTAGCACCCTCAATCAAAGAGCCACTTTGAAGCCTGGCTACTTCCTTTGTAGGGGAATCATTGTTTGGCCAGATTGCACTGAATAGTCTTGCAGCTTAAAAGCCTGGCTGCTTTCTACATAGGGCATCCTTGCTAGGCCAGGTTGAATGGGACGGAGTAGCCTCGTGGCTTCAAAGCCTGAGGATTTTTCACCTAGGGAAAATCTTGGTTGGCCAGGTTAAAAAGCACTGAATAGCCTTGCTGCTTGCAAGCCTGGCCACTTTCTACCTTGCAGAATCCTTGGTTGGCCAGTTTGAATAGCAATTAATACGTGTGGCAGGTATGAATGCTGCAATTAGGCACCTTGATTAGTATTTAGTGGCCTTGCAGTTTCAAAGCCTGTCTGCTTTCTGCCTGGGGGAATCCTTTGTTGGGAAGTGTTAGCTGGCCCTCATTGTTTCCTTTCTAGAATTCCCAATTTCCCTGCTTTCAGAGTGTTGCTCTTTATTTACTGTCCTGGTTTTAGAGATTATATTGTTCTGTATTATTATATCACAGTAATTATTTCATATTATATTTATAATCTTATATTATCTGCTTAAAAGTGGATTATATGAGGCCCCTTCTACACAGCTGTATAAAATCCACACTGAAGTGGATTATATGGCAGTGTGGACTCAAGATAATCCAGTTCAAAGCAGATAATATAAGATTATAAATGGGTAATATAGCTGTATGGAAGGACCTTGAGTGGTGTTGTTGTTTACTCCATAGTAAAACGAACATCTATATATATAAAAGAGTGATGGCATCAGGGCAGTGGACAAAGCAACAAAATTACAGGCCCCCCAACCTTGAAATTTGACAACACAACCCATCACACATGCCTCAGGGTTGATACAACAAAAAGAAAAGAAAAATAAAGTCCTAATTAGAGGGAGAGCAATAATTGTTTTTATCCAATTGCTGCCTGTTTAGAGGGCTAATCTCTGCCCACTTCGTTGCCTAGCAACCAAGGGACAGCCAGGTTTCAGTTAGGGGACAGGCAGATTTAGGCCTCACTTAGGCTTCTTCCACAGATTATCTAATTTGCACTGGATTATATGGCAGTGTAGACTCAAGGCCCTTCCACACAGCTATATAACCCATTTATAATCTTTGCACTGGATTATCTTGACTCCACACTACCATATAATCCACTTCAGTGTGCATTTTATACAGCTGTGTAGAAGGGGCCTCATATAATCCAGTTCTAAGCAGATAATATAAGATTATCAATATACAGTAGACTCTCACTTATCCAACATAAACAGGCCAGCAGGATAAGTAAATATATTGGATAATAAGAAGGGATTCAGGAAAAGCTGATTAAACATCAAATTAGGTTATCATTATACAAATTAAGCACCAAAACATCATATTATACAACAAATTTGACAGAAAAGGTAGTTCCACGCGCAGTAATGCTATGTAGTAATTACAGTAGAGTCTCGCTTATCCAACGTTCTGGATTATCCAACGCATTTTTGTAGTCAATGTTTTCAATATATCGTGATATTTTGGTGCTAAATTAATAAATACAGTAATTACTACATAGCATTACTGCGTATTGAACTACTTTTTCTGCCAAATTTGTTGTCTAACATGATGTTTTGGTGTTTCATTTGTAAAATCATAACCTAATTTGATATTTAATAGGCTTTTCCTTAACGCCTCCTTATTATCCAATATATTCGCTTATCCAACATTTTGCCAGCCCACTTATGTTGGATAAGTAAGACTTTACTGTACTGTATTTACAAATTTACCAGTAAAATATCACAATGAATTTAAAACACTGACTACAAAACATTGATTATGAAAAGGCAGACTGCGTTGGATAATCCAGAACATTGTATAAGCGAATGTTGGATAAGTGAGATTCTACTTTGATATGAAATAATTTCTAGGATAGAATAATGCAGAACAATATAATCTCTAAAACCAGGACAGTAATAAAGAAATAAAGAAAGTAAATAAAGCAAGGAAATTGGAAATTCCACAAAGGAAACAATCAGGGCCAGCTAACACCTCCCAAGAAAGGATTCTTCCAGAAAGGAAGCTGAGAAGGCAGTGAAGCACTATGTATTACCAAAGTCATTATTATTACTATCATTACTATTATTATTATTATTATTATTATTATTATTATTGTGTTGCGGTCAACCGTGAAAATGAATACAATCTGGCTCCAAGTATTCAAAAACACTAAAATCAGAATATATAAAAATTAATGTGGTATAATAAAACAGAACAATACAATCTCTAAAATCAGAACACTAAATAAAGAACAACACTCTGAAAACAGGGGAATTCCACACAGGAAACAATCAGGGCCAGCTAACACCTCCCAACAAAGTATTCCCATCATCAAAGTCTGGCAAATCCTCTGTTTTCTCAGGGCCACAGACAGTAGAAGCACATAAAATATTGCAAACAACACCACTCTGAAAACAAGGCAATTCCAGACAGGAAAGAATCAGGGCCAGCTAACACCTCCCAACAAAAAAATCACTCAGGGAGGAAACAGCTAGGCTTTAAATCTGCAAGGCCATTACATCCTAATCATTTTTCCTAATTGCAGCATTCATACTTGCCTCCAACAGACAAAAAAAAACCAATCAGAAATATTGTATATTCACAACCTTTAGGAAATAATATCCCCTGATGGCACAGCGTGTTAAAGCGCTGAGCTGCTGAACTTCTTGACCGAAAGGTCGCAGGTTTGGATTGGGGGAGCGGAGAGAGCCCCCACTGTTAGCCCCAGCTTCTGCCAACCCAGAAGTTCAAAAACATGTAAATGTGAGTGCATCAATAGGTGCTGCTCTGGCGGGAAGGTAACGCCGCTCCATGCAGTCATCCCACATGACCTTGGAGGAGTCTACGGACAACGCCGGCACTTCGGCTTAGAAATGGAGATGAGCACCAACCCCCAGAATCAGACATGACTGGACTTAACGTCAGGGGAAAACCTTTACCCTTGACCTTAACTACCACCAATTCCTCAATACTTTATTTCCCATACCACCAGACTTCGCCACAGCAACGCGTGGCCGGGCACAGCTAGTTACATATATATAGATTCTAGAAAGGGCCAAAGTTTCAGGGAATTGCAGCTGTCCTTAACATCTGCAACTTCCTTGCATTTTGAAGATTGAGTGAACATGGAAAGTCTTCAACACAACACACTGAATTAATAAAATGTATTACAATATACTTGTATTGGCTTCTTGCAGGTTTATTTATTTTGAAATCATTGCCATTTCCAAACATAAAGTGATTGTAGTACCCATGTAGAATACAATATTTCCCAGCGCTCTCCTAATGTACAAGTCTATAAACCTATCACAAATCAAAATTATTTCAGAAATCTTGTCAAGTTTAGAGTAGTATTACGTGAAATAATAGATAAATTTTCTGAAATAATGATTACCACCGCATATGAAAATATGTGAATATTGATAATTCTATACTGTAATGTGCTGCCTTTTCCAAACCACTTGTTTGTAAAATCTAGCCCTTCTTGTCCCTCTGCTTTATGCTGCAAAGCTCTGCACATCTCAAATAAGTTACTCTTCTGTAAAATTTAACGTTCTGTTAATACCACCGTTAACAATGACAGTTTGGTTCAGCATGTTGTGTTTAGGGGTTTCCATCCTTATTCAATGCTTAGGAAGTTTCATTAATTGGATCTTACTCTCTTTTACTCTTTTTGCATTGTGATTTTAAAATGGAGCAGAATGCAACAAAACCAAACCCCTACTGTTTTCTGTTTTTGTTTGTTACCCTGAAAAGCTGTTGACGACAGAGTAGATTACATTTTCCACCAACGGTAAGCTTAGTTTTATCAGTAGACAAGAAGCAGTTTTATTTCCCCTTTGGGTCGTGAAACACAACAAAAGCTAATAAAGTTAACAAAATGTGCATGTGACTAATTAAAGAGAGCATAAAGAAACCCACTCTGTATATTGTGGCTGAGTGGAAATTAGTATTGACTCTGTGAATAACTCTATGGGGATAACATTGTGATGAAAGGAACCAGAGGTTTTTCAAATGTCTTCATTCTTGAACTGAACATTTAAATACTAATCATTATATATTGATAGCATCCCTGTACATCAGGTATGTCCAACCTGTAGTCCATGGCCACATGTAACCCAAGAAGGCTATGAATGTGACCCAACACAAAATTATAAACTTACTAAAAAAAACTTCTGCTGATGAGGAACTGAAAAATATGGATTTTTAGACATATATTGTATGCACATTAGAAGCAGTGAAATGTAGAAAAATCAGACTCTCTCTGTGTTAGATTTTAGGGATGCACAAGCTGACAGGACAGGGGGGAGAAGGGGGGCCTGTTATCTATGCATTCCAGTGTGAATTGGTTCCTAGTACAGCTTGACAGGTCAAGAGTGGCCTCTTGATGGATCTCTCTTGGGATCTGTGACTTGCTACAGGCTTTTAAGAGTGCTTAGATAGAAAAATGCTGATTGTGCATATTTATGCCCATGTATGTAAGCATGTGAAGTGACATACTAATGACATACTAAGGCCTTCGACAAAGTCCCCCACGACCTTCTGGCAAACAAACTAGTAAAATGTGGGCTAGACAAAACTACGGTTAGGTGGATCTGTAATTGGCTAAGCGAACGAACCCAAAGGGTGCTCACCAATGCGTCATCTTCATCATGGAAAGAAGTGACAAGTGGAGTGCCGCAGGGTTCCGTCCTGGGCCCGGTTCTGTTCAACATCTTTATTAACGACTTAGACGAAGGGTTAGAAGGCACGATCATCAAGTTTGCAGATGACACCAAACTGGGAGGGATAGCTAACACTCCAGAAGACAGGAGCAGAATTCAAAACGATCTTGACAGACTAGAGAGATGGGCCGAAACTAAGAAAATGAAGTTCAACAGGGACAAATGCAAGATACTTCATTTCGGCAGAAAAAATGGAAATCAAAGATACAGAATGGGGGATGCCTGGCTTGACAGCAGTGTGTGCGAAAAAGACCTTGGAGTCCTCGTGGACAACAAGTTAAACATGAGCCTACAATGTGATGCGGCAGCTAAAAAAGCCAATGGGATTTTGGCCTGCATCAATAGGGGAATAGCGTCTAGATCCAGGGAAGTCATGATCCCCCTCTATTCTGCCTTGGTCAGACCACACCTGGAATACTGTGTCCAATTTTGGGCACCGCAGATGAAGGGAGATGTTGACAAGCTGGAAAGCGTCCAGAGGAGGGTGACTAAAATGATTAAGGGTCTGGAGAACAAGCCCTATGAGGAGAGGCTTAAAGAGCTGGGCATGTTTAGCCTGCAGAAGAGAAGGCTGAGAGGAGACATGATAGCCAGGTACAAATATGTGAGGGGAAGTCATAGGGAGGAGGGAGCAAGCTTAATTTCTACTGCCCTACAGACTTGTACACGGAACAATGGCTTCAAACTACAGGAAAGGAGATTCCACCTGAACATCAGGAAGAACTTCCTCACTGTGAGGGCTGTTCGGCAGTGGAACTCTCTCCCCCAGACTGTGGTGGAGGCTCCTTCTTTGGAAGCTTTTAAGCAGAGGCTGGATGGCCATATGTCGGGGGTGCTTTGAATGCAATTTCCTGCTTCTTAGTGGGGGGTTGGACTAGATAGCCCATGAGGTCTCTTCCAACTCTACTATTCTATGATTCTATGATTCTATGATTCTACAAGATGTATGTAGAAGCATGTTCTTTGTCTGAAAATGTATAAAAGGCAATATCAACGCCTTGATCGGGGCTCTGGTTTGCTTTTGGAAGAGATTCCACTTCCAGAGACTCAGCTGAAAATAATAAACAGGACTTTTTGGCCTCTCAAAGGATCTCTCTTGGTGTTATCTCTCCCG